>NC_045558.1:85955301-86257801 GCF_009769535.1 Thamnophis elegans | reverse complement strand
ACAAGGCAATTTCTTTTGGTTTGCACAAACTTATCTTTTTAACACTAAACAATAGAGAGATTATTCTTGAATATAAGTTTTAAGTTTTAAGAAAGATACATATCCAATTAGGAAAGAATAATATAAGCCATAAATTTGGCTTATATTCACTTTTTGAATCTATGTTGAATCAATGTTTTCTATTATTCAAATTTCACATGTAATCAATGTTATAATTTAACAATTTACTTTTTACTGTATGACATACGAGTGTACAATTTGTTTTGGGTCAATAAAAAGAAATTGAACTCTTGATTTTTTTTTCTTTGCCTGAATTACTTCTGATTTACATTTTTGGGCAAAGAAGCCCCTTTGCAAAGATAGTGTCTCTCTCAAGTTCAGGGGTCAACTTCTTAGCAGCTCCTTGACAGAGTTGGCATGCCAGAGTTTGAAGGCCACAAGCAAAAGTGAATGGTCTAAGATCATCCAGCAGGCTTTTTATTTTTTTATTTATATGCTTCCTTTATTATGTTATAAATGACTCAAAGTGTCAAATAATTCAGATTGTCAGTGAAATCAGATAGACATAATGTTGGTAAGTATTTTGGCTCCTTCTATTTTTCCAACAAAAACTCTGTGAGGTTAGTTGGGCTGAAAGTGGCTGGTCCAAAGTCACCCAGGCAAATTTTGATAAAGAAATAAACTTTAAGAATATCCTTGATTTATTGCACAAGTATTTTTCAGCATTACTTCTATCTAATTTCACAAACTATCCAAAATAATTTCATGAAATCGTTATAAGTAGGTGTTACTGGCTATTGTTCTTTTTCTATCCACCTCCATTTGTTTCATATTGTAGGTAAAGCCTTTTTTTATGGACAGGAAACAAATGCCCTATTTTAAGTACTAAACTTTAATCAAAGATTTCTCTGTCACACATAGAGCTAATAGTTACTTTACTACATAAACTACTACTACACAACGCCCCTCCCCTTTCCCTGGTTATACAATAAGTATAGTAACAAAAACGGAAGAGTCTTAGCTTAGACTCTGTCGAAAGACAAGTTAGCTGCTGACAAAGACAATTTATCTCTCCTTTATTCCAGTCTTTTATCATATGAAGTGGATGCTTGTATCATCCTCCCCGAACTCCTTTAGTGATAATACTAATAAGCGCCTCTTGATTAAAATATCCGAGATTTAAAAAATAAATGCGCATCTAAACTCCAGACATAATCTGCCGTCACTGCCGAGTCACACTGCTACATAGGTATTGCTCACCTAAACGCTGGTTTCCTTCGCTTAAGTTTTGTACGACCTCCTGTCTTTGCCGTCCATAAGAAGCGACTTCTATTCCCTTCGCCTTCTACTCTGCGGGTTTTTTTTTTTCGCGCCTTCCTCCCGTTGATATACGGGGGGCGGGGCAACCGCCTGCTAACCAATCACCTTGTAGATTTTGGATCCCATGACTGCAACATAACCAGCCCCATCAATTGGCAACGCCAGAAAAGCCGGGAAAAGAATGGCGTTGCAGTCCTCGATGCTCGAATATGAGGATCCCATCACTAATTTCTGACAACCGAACAATGTGGCGTTATTCAAATGTAATGAAAGCGATGGAGGATCAGTTTGGTATAGTGATTAAGGCAGAGGTCTTCAAACTTGGCAACTTTTAAGACTCGTGAACGTCAATTCCCAGAATTCTCGAGCCAACATAGTATAGCAGGCTGGAGAATTCTGGGAGTTGAAGCCCACAAATCTTAAAGTTGCCAAATTTGGGGCGCCCTGGATTAAGGTAACATATGCTAGAAACCGGAAGACTGAGTTCTAGGCACACTTTAGGCATGGAGCCAGTGACCTTGGCCAGTCACTTTCTCTCAGCCCAGGGAAGAAAGCAATGGCAAACCACCAAACTGGCTCTCGTTATAGCTTTAGGTTTTTAAAAAAAATCTAAACTGGTTTGTCTGTAAATTGCCTTGAGTCTCCCTCGATGGGGCAGCATATAAATTTGATACATAAATGATTCATAATCTCTGAAAGACATAATTTCTTCCCAATAAGAAAAACTTGGATTTTCAGACGCTGTTACCTATAAACTGGGTTAACAAAATCACAAATGAGGTGAAAGCACCCTTCTGGGAAAGCACAGGGAAATCATCATAGCCATTAAAAAGCGAAAGTGGGTATTTTGGACATGTTATGCAACGCCCAGAAAAATAGGCATCTTCACTTACACTCCAGGGAAAAATGGGAGACAAAGGAGGTCCAGGCAGAAGGAAGACATCATAGCTTCAAGACCTAAGGGACTGGTTTGGGCAAAATTCAGCAGCATTTTTTCATGTGGCTGGTGACAAAATAGGATTGCCAGCATGATCGCCAACGTTTCATGGATATGGCAGAAGAAGAGGAGGAGGAGCGTAGGAGGGAAGGAAGAAGAAGAATCCAACATGAATTCCGACGCTTTTTGTATTTGCCGCGATCTTTTTACTGCAGTCAAATGTTCGGTTTTTCATTGGCTGGTTGCAACACAGAAGGCACGTAAAGATGGCTTCTGCCACGCTCTGAACCCGGAAATCCCTTCCCCTGGCAATGAGATGCGTCAATCTCCTTACTTGTTGTTATTGTTGTTCTTTAGAGGATCCGCCTCTCTCCTCGCGGGTAACCAATAGTATAAAAGACCGTGGGCCCCCGCCCAGTCACATTAAGCAGCTGCTGGTTGCAAGAGCTGGCCGACGGACCTGCGATTTCCTTGCGTCATAGCGTGGGGAGGGGATGGCGAACGCTGAACGTGGAACCTTGGTCTTTCCCGAGGTCCACTCGTCTGACGTCCAGGACCTGCTGGGCAGTCCAGTAAGTTCAGTCCCGCACGACTGCTGCTTCTCTGCCCTCTTCCTTAAAGGAGCTGCCTTCCTCCGAGAGGCGTCCTCCGGTCGTGCGGGGTAGAATAGCCCCCTCGGCTTCACCCGCCCCACGTCCATGGGCTGCGGCGGTTTAGTGCAGCTGGAGTGCGCCAGGTGGCGGACGCCGACTGATGAGGGTTTGTTGAGCGTTTGGTAAGCGAGGAGTAAGCTTCGTCCTGGAGAAAGAAGCGGCTACCGAATAGCTTTTGTGCTCGGGAAACGTTGCGTTACTTAAGTCGGCTCTTCTCCCGTCCTCGTGAGGAGCGAATGACCCATTTTCGATAGTTGCTTCAACAGCAGGCAACTTTTTCGCTGCCCCATCCCCCCGTGTTATAATAAACTGTTTCCTAAGGCTTTCCAATTTGGCAATTTCGATTTTAATACGAAGCCAATAGGAAACGCCCTTAAATCTCTCCTTCGATTAAATGTGTGATATTGAGATAAATGCTATGTATGCTTACTACATATATTCGTCGATTTGGGTGCTTTTACCTCCATGTACGTAAGCATATAAATGCAGCGTTAGCGTAGCAATCCCTTGTGTTTTCGTAGTTTTATTAATACTGCGGTTAATCCCGAGGATAACCTACTAACTAGATATATTGCACTGTAGCAAGTAGGCCAGTTAAGATGGTGACTTTCCGGTAGATCCCATGATAGGCAATTTCCTGTTCCAAGGATTTTCAAGATGGTAGTTGTCCCATGGTGCTTGTCTGGAATGTTTGTGAAGTTGTTTGTTATGTAGCCAAAACACTCTTTTTTCAGATATACCACTTTTAAGTTCCTGTAAGAGTAAGGAACTTTAAAATATTCCAGAATATTTTTTCTTTCAAAACTGTTCTATAAGTAATATAACGTGCTGGTGTTTATAGGTCATGCCCTACAATAAACCTAGATAGAATTTTAAAGCAGAGCTGTCTTGCTGTGGCTATGTGGGGAGAAGTGATTTCTGTAATCTAAACCAATGACCAATTATTTTTGATAACTCTGGATATCTTTTGTAGACCTGCTTTTCTGTTGATAGTCCTAACAGTTATAAAAGTATGCCTAAAGAATACTGCTTTTCTACCTCAAAATGGTGAGAAACCACATTTTCACTTCATAGGTATTTTTCTCAGAGCAATGCCATTCTGAGCTACCAAAAAGGTATATGTATGCCTTACATACAAATGCATTGTAAACAATTATAGGTAGATTAATGAAGAAACAAATATAGAAATATGCATTGTACTAAGAACAATGTAACATGTACATTCTGGTCATAGGCTGGGAAGCATTACAAACTGCAAATATGATTGTATTTACTACACACTTAGGAATATGCAAAATTCTAATGTTCCCAGTCTTGATTTGTATTATCCATTATCTTCTCCAGCTATTCCTCCATTGTGGATAATGCCAAATCTTTTTGATTTAATCTTGTAGCTCTAAAAAAACAAAGTTCCATAACTGTTTGCTCTTCCATTTCAAATTTCAATAGAGGTATATGTTTTGCAATTATATATTCATATTTGTACACATTTCTGTTTGTCTTAGAATGTTCAAAACTATAAATTATTTTGTCTATATAATTGTAAATAATATTTCTATTATCTAGAGATATTTAATTGAATCTAATTGAAAATTATATCCCTCTCAGATAATTTTTTAAATTATATGTTACATTTCCCTTTACAAAATTTTAGTATCTCAAAATAAGTTAGCCTTTATGTTTGCCTATTATTTCTTGTCTATAAAAAATCTTGGGGAGAAAATCATAAAGGTCTTTTTGACCCAATTTGGGTTTTTATCCATTCCATATTCTCAATGACTAACATAATGATTAATCCATATTAACCTTGACTTTATATATAGGATTCTGGGTATTTTAATCTTGGTGTATTTGGTTAGGTGAACCTGACCTAACAAAGTACAGAACTGTGCCCCTGACTTAACCAAAGCACATAGTGTATCCATGAATATCAATTAGTAGTCAGAAGGCATGAAGCCCCTTAATTTCATCATTATTTTCTTATCTTTCTCATATGCAAGCAAGCACAGTTTATGAGAATATTCAGAAGAATGGGAAGAGGAAGAGAAAAACCCAGGCAGTCCTAACCCCAGGTTTTTTGGTTTTTTGAATTGTATAAAAATATTGTGACTGCTCGGTTTCTCACAAAAAGAAGTTAAGTTTGGAACAACTACATTGTTTTTTAATTAATGTTTTCATTTTATTTCCACAGATTCGTAGAATGGATCCCCAGGTAAATTTCAGTGTGAACTTCCAAGGTAACACCTTGACCTTCCTTGTATCATCTAAAACCACATGGGCTGATATGGAAGCCATGGTGAGTTGCGTCTTTGCTAATTGTGATTCACTAATCAATAACAGTTTTAAATTACCCTTTACTGTCTTCACATCATTTACTGTTTTAAGTTTTCACAAACATCTGGCTTTTTCAGCAGGCCCTAGAACAGGATGGTCTCTGAACCCACTTTTGGACATATGTTTCAGATGAGTTGTAATTGGCCATCCATTTTCCCAGTGTGACTATTAATAAGCTTTAATTATTTGTTATTGATTTCTATCTTTGTTTTTTAATTCTAATATGTATTTAGAATTCCTATTGTAATTGAAGTGGTAAACCAACAATTAATACAATTTGAGAGGATTATTTCTGTAAAATGTTGTGTATTAGTCATTCCTCGAATGATCTCAGCTTTCTTCCCATCCTTTGATTAGCATTGGACAAATTCTATTAATACAATTGCATTAAAGTCACCACTCTTCATTAATTCCATAGAATGGAAAAGATTAAAGGCAATTTGGCTGTTGCATTGCTGATATGTCTATAGTATACCAGCTATGCAGTAGTATAACATTAACATCTTTTACAGCTTCAACCTTCTCCCTCAATTTATACAGACCTGTATAAGTGCAAGATTAGTGACTAGGAACAACAACATTCTACTAATCAAATCTAGACAATGATCTAATAATTGGCATAGGCTACCAGATGATAATCAAAAATATATCTGCACTCCCAATAGTGTTCTCTTCATTTTTTTATGTTCTATGTAAGTGAACAGTTCTTGCTCAAGATATTTGTTCACTGACCAATCCGTGCTTCATAGCAGAAATGGATGGGGCTGAATTACAGTTTAGGATCAAACAAGATAATTTCTTGCACCTACAAGTTGCTTTTTATATGCTTGCAGAAAGGAGATCTGAGATGTTTTTGGACCAGCACTTACCATTAAAAAATGGAACATTCCAATCAATATTAAATGTAAATTCAGAGCAGCTGTAAACAGTATTTAAAAATGGGCATGAACTTGCATGTTTTTGTTGCAAGTGGTTTAATTCAATATTGATATAAGGTTGCTTTGCCCTTTGGAAATCTTTAACTTGCTAGTATACGTGTATAATCATTTTTTTCACAAAAAATACTATTTTTTTTACTGGAAGAATCTTTATATTAAGAATTTTAGTTTTATTTTCAAGTTCCCCAGAATTTATTGAATGCTGTGGGTCTGTTAGAAGAAATCATTTACTTGATTTATTTTAGTAGGTCTGTGATGTGGTTGAAAAGTCAAGTCTATTGTGTAAGGAAGGTGAAACTAAGATTGCCAAAGTTACCTTTTGATTAATGGACAAGATAGGTATGTGCAAAATATTCTAAACAGCTTATAGATTTATTCACTGGGATGCACAGGTTTGATCCTTTTAAGTACAAAAAATATATAGATTGGATTTGACAAAGAGGAGTAGAATTGCTCTTGGCTTCATTTATACTTTTGAAATAGCAATAAAAAGGATTAATCATTATTGCCTGTTTCTCCATTATGATGGAGATGAGCCATTTCACTAAGGTTAATTTCTGTTGTAGGTGAAAGTCTCATTTGAACTGAATAATATCCAGATCAAATACATAGATGAGGACCATGATGAGGTACTGCACTTTTATCTTCCAGTGAAGGCTTCATTTTAAAAATGAAAACTATTATTGTACTTTTGAAAGAATAGAACACTAAAAAGAACTTCATATATTTTTTATAAAGAAGCTTTTTTTCTTCTTGCAAAATAGTGTCCAGTCAATATTTGGTCTGCATTGTGTAATAGTTAGTTTCACAGATTATCTAATTTTTTTGCCATCTCTCCTGAGGTTTGCTTACCACTTCAGGATTGAAAAGATATTTTTTTTTAAAAAATAATAATCAGATACTCTTTGACTTATGATCACAATTCTCTCAGAATTTTTTAATGTTATGGTAATTAAGCAAGCCATCCAAGTAACTGCCTCAATTATCATAATCCTAGCTCTATTAAGTATTACGTGACCATGCACGAGTGCTTCAAGGGGGGATGAAAGCCTTGGGAATCCTGGCACCTACCATCATATGGAAATATGGGGGTCACAAAGCTGCAGTTAGCTAGGCCCACCAACTCAGGGACTTCCTCCCTTTCCCTGCCACTCTTGAGAGGCCTGGGCTGCCCCATTCTACCACCATATTTGGAAGCCTCGGCTTGTTAGGCCTACCAATGGACAGAAGCCTGCCATGGCCAGAAGACCTCCGCCAGCTAGGCACACCAGCACATAAGCCACCTCCTTGCTCTTGCCATTCCTGAGATGTGTGAACCTTTTTCCTGTCCCATCATGCCTGGGTCCACTTACCTTTCGGAGAAGGAGTGTCAGGAATCTGTAGTCGTAAGGATGTGATCCCTGCAGTCCAGGTTTTTATCATGTGACTGGCAGTGCTGCAATGGTTAGAACTTTGGGCAAGAGCTGTAAGTCCCTTTGTTCCGTGCCACCATAATTTTGAAGGGTCACTGAACAAACAGTTGTAAGTCAAGGGTTAACGAGTTACGCCTTTATAGCAGAAATAATAACACTTCTTGAATCCTGCCCCCCCTTCCCTCGATAACAATTCTTTAAAAATATTTTGCTCTTGAAATTATTAAAAGACCAATAATTTATGTCTAAAAGAAGAAAAATGTGCATGCATTTTGCTCCAAATTTGTCTACTCTTGAGAAATAGGTATGACATAAAATATTTTTGTCTGAGGATGAGTGGTTTATTCTTTAGTTGTACAGGAGGCTTCCTCCAGATATGAGTTATATTACAATTTCCAAAATTCCCACCCAATATGGAACACTGGCTGTGGCATCCAGAGAACATCAAGTTGGGATAGGCTGGTAGGCTCTGTGATGTACCTATACTAGTCATCTTCAAAATGATAACCCATAACAGTGAGATGGCAGCATATTTGGGCTGAGGGAGAGAAAGTGACTACATTTGCATATGGTATAATCAGCAATATTTGTTGAAATAACTTTCTATAGTCTTAAATTGCCTTGTTGATTTTACTTCAAACTATGTAGTTTCTTAGTAGGAAAGCAGGATGGGGAAAAGATCTGTTTAATAAAAAAAATACATGTCTTGTAATAACTATGAAGTCAGAAGCTAAATCTACTGTTCTTCAATGAATCACATGAAAAATCCTGCTATGAATATTATAGCAATTAAAACCTCCTTTCATAATTTCTGTCTGTACCCCCCTTCCCTGATTTGAATTGTGAGCTGCCCTGAGTCCCCTTCGTGGGGGAAAGGGCGACATATAAATATAATAAAATCAAATCAATCAAATCAAATTTGTTTTTTCTCCCACAGGTATCCATCAACACTGCAGGTAAGTTGCCTTTGGTTGACTCATAAAATTTTGAGTTCTGCTGTGGTAGTATGAATAAAGGCAGCGATTGAAATAAGGGACACATAGAAGTGCTTAATAATACTGAGAAGTATACTTTTGTAAACAAAACATGCCTTGTTTTTGCTCTGTAAAAACTGTATGCAGCGATTATCTAGTTAACAAGCATTTGTCTATTTCTGCATTAGAATGAGGCTTTGTATCTGCAGCTTCTTTAGTAGTCTTTTAAGGAGAAGGCTAAACTTAATGAGCTCTTCAGCTCTTTATTCATTCACTTCCTATTATGTAAAGTTTATTAAGTTCAATGCTAATTTAAATTTTCTCAAAATTCAGAACTGAATGAAATGTGGATAGCTACCCAGGATATGTTATTCTTCTTATCCCTTTTAAATAGTTTGAATATAGAATTCCATTACATTTGAAGAGATGAAATTAATGACATGGATTGTACACCATAATAAAACTAGCAAGTACTGCACGGTGTATTAATTTTTCTTTCCTAAACTTCAAATTGGATTTGGAAATGGGGGATGAAATCTGTATCAGGAAATAAGAAGGAATTATCAAAGCAGTACAATTACATTGGGCCCAAGTGTAAAATATAGTAATTTATTTACAAATGCAATTTTGGACATGATAGTGTTAATATTAACCACAGTTTGTTTCTCTCTTTAGAGGAATATCAAGAGGCTGTTAAGGTAATGGATTAGACTAGCTTTGGGGGCTTATTTTTATAGTAGTATGAATCAAATCTTAGATTTCTTGATGTGTCTGAGATTTTATTATTCTATTTTATCTCAACCAATAAAATCCTTTAAACTTGTCCATTCTAGTCCAGTTCCAAGTTACTGAAGTTCTTTTTAGTCAATACTGTTTATCTATTTTGTCGTAAAGAGTTATTCTCTGGACAAGAGCAAATTACTCTATTATCTTCCTCTTGAGTTGGGTCAGAATACGTATAACAGTTTCAGTTTTTATGTTACTTTCTCCACATTCTTATGGTTATTCTGTTAGTTTCTATGGTCTAGATCCTGGATGATGGATATCTGTCTAGTCGTCAAGGGTACTAGCTATCTTGTCACAGATAGAGAATTAGCAGGAGGAATTTTGGCAAAACCACTTAGTATCCCAGTTGCTGGTTATGAGGAGACTATTAAGGAAGTTTCTAGGAAATTAAAAGTGAAGTGAATATAGAAATAATTACATAAGAGGAAAATGGTTTTATCTTTTTCGGCCTTAGAAATTAGGAAAATCTCCATATATGTTGAGTTTGAAAAGATCCATTACTGATGCAACATCCATCTGGCTTGATCACTAATCAATTTTGCAATTTAAAAAAATCCTTTTTCAGCTTTTCCTATCTTTTATATTCTACATCTAAGACATATAAATTCCACTGTAAAAGTACCTTCTAGCATTTTCCCACTTTGCTTAAATGTTTATGGTCTTGTCCTGAGAAAACTATGACCTTAGTGCAGACCATCTGCTTTCCTTCTGCCAGGTACATCAACTTGTCACAATGTTATTTTTAAAAAATTTCAATTCTCAATAAATGTGTAACTTTAGAAAGATAGGATTATTTTTAAAATGGCATATAGTTCATTAGAATGACTATTTCCATGTATAAGGGACTTTATTGAAAGGTTTTTTTTATCCCCAGATTGCAATGAAACAAGGCAGTCGGCTCCAGATGAATGTCTATGAATTGAGAGTTCCTTCAGGGATGTCTTCAAGACTGATATTTGGGAGATCTGAGGAACTGTTTGTTCCAGAAGTTAAAAAGAAGGCTCCAATTGCTCCAACACTGATAAAAGACAAAGATACTAAAAGAAAGAATAAAAGAATACAGGTAGAAGTGAAGATGTGTTTTCTGGCATCTGAAACTATCCTGTCAAATATCCATTAACACCACATTTTTTCTTTTTGAGTCTTTCTATCTAAACTTGCAAAGGTTCCGATTTTAATTTCATTACATTGTGTGACAACGCTTCATTCTGTTTTAATCAATCTTTATCTTTAGATTCAGATTTTAAGATCTAAGGTGAATTATGTATATATTAGTTTTTATGTAGATATCCTCCTGAGATATGTATTTAGCTTAAATCCATGTGGGGGAGATAATTATTGATAATTATCTCAAATTTTTTCTAATTATACAAAAATAGAAAAATACACAGGTCTTTAGTGTATTAATGTTGATGAAATGTTGTGGTTCTCTATTATTCAAAACTGACCTTTTCCCCTGTCTAAAGTTAGTTTTTGTAAAGTTTTTACAATTTATTTCATTTCTATAAAATCCCTACAAAATATTCAGAGGGGAATGTAGGTATTGAGTGAACTGTGCTTTTTTTCTGAAGAGTAAATATTTTCCTGGTTTTTGGAGTACGTTACCATTCTTCACCTTTCAGATTTGTTTGAAAGAAATTTGTTTCTTGTAAAGTATTAATGGAATTCACTGCTTCTTCCCCCCTGAATATATCATATATTTTGCTATACATTTTAAAGTAGTAAAAAGCTGAAGAAATCATAAGCTATTTTCTAAAACCACAAGCAAAACAAAATATTCAGATACATTTAATTAACCAGTTAGTAATCCACTATATGCATTCAAAGATATAATACTGTTTAAATAATGCTGTGTTACATAATGTGTTACATAATGCTAAAAGATCCACATATTGTTATGAATTTGACCAGTGTTCTTGGCTGTTAGAAGTAATAGGAGAGGTTTTACTTTGGGCTTTTAAGATTTTGGCCTGACTGAACATATTTGCAAACTTCCAAGCATCCCCTTGAATACCAAAGTCCAGGTTACATTCTGTTCTGCCAGAACAATGACATTGTTTCTAGCAGCAAGCCTGGCCTTATTTTTAAATAAAAATACCAAACAAACAAACAATATGGCAAAGTCAAGAGTGCCTTTATTTATTCGCTTAGTCTTGCCAAGTCCAATATGAATAGGTACAAGGAAGTTGTATGTTAAGTTTTGCTGCTATGATTTTTTTTAATCTCTCTAGAGTGAGCGCCTTCTCAGTGAGGTCCCTCCTGAGTGGTTTACAAGCTACTTGGAAAAGGTGAATGTGGTTTCTTTTCTATTTGTCTTGTTATGCAAGAGGCCTTCAGAAAAGGCATTGGAGGTGTGTGTGTGATTCAAACAGAATTGGAGAATAATGTCTTTCTTTAAAAATAAAGAAAATGATATTATTCATCATGGATAGAGCTTCACACACAAATTGATATTTGATCCAAATTGGCTAAACCCAAATTTTCTAGTTGATTTAAGAGGGCAGTTTTGTCCAGCTTAGTGTAGTGTGGCCAGGAGGTAGGAAAAATCAATGCATTCATCTCTCATGGTTAGTATAACTGAAGGCATGTAAGGATGGTTTCCCATTACACACCAAATTATTAAAGTGTATGTTGTATGCAGTACTATTTTTCTTTAAATCAACTTACTGCCTGTCCATTCTAGTGGAGTGCATGCATCAGTTCTTGGAATGGAGATCAGAGCAAGAAATAAAAAGCCAATAGAAATTTGCTCAGGATACTTTTCTTTCTCTGCCTTTCCTTTTGCAGTTCCGGGAGCAAGTTGTTCAAGACACTGTTAAAATGCTGGAACAGAAGTTGAATGACAAACTGCTTCTTACCAACCAGTTTCCAAAGTCCATGAACACTTCAAGACACCAAACTCCTGCAAGTTCCTTGGTGCAAGGCAATTCCTATGACTGGTTGCTTTCCTGTAATAATTGTCAAAAGCCCATAGTGGGGATTCGCTACCAGTGCAGGTAGGACCCAGGCCAGGGGATTAAAATGCAAATGTCCATGGTTTTCCAGGAGGTTAGAAATCGGTATTCTGAAGTTTTCTAGTGACTGTTGTTAGTGATGTATATAAGCAATTTAAACAATGGTCTAATCATTATGTAGCTAAAGTGGAAACATAGGATATCTCATGGAATCAAAGGTAAAGTTAGTGATATTACTTGAATAGTTGGGAGAGGAACATCACTGATTGTCACATTCTTCCTCTCAATAAAATTTCTGCTTTAAAAATATATATACTCCACTACACAGGTAGTGTTCCAGTTTCCTTCTTTAGCAAAAACAGAAAGAGAGAGAAATTCGGCAATAAATATTGCATGATGCTATATTGGCAAAAGGAGCTGTTTTCATTTATATTTGTGATTTATTTACTGAAACTAATGCTACTCTAATCACATACGTTGAGCAGTTTATATTTCGTTAATACAGAAAATAGCTTAGGACACAATATGAAACTCAAAAACATTTGTTTACTACAGCTGCATTTCATCAGGAACTACCAGAATCACTTGACCCTAAAGGCTCTCTAAAAAGAAAAGTTTTAAACCCTCTCAGGAATATTAGCCATTCTAACCTTTCTTCCCATTCTGATTTCTTATTACTTCCCTGTTTAGCAAGAAGGTTTGCTTACAGGAGTTTTCTAAGGGATAATTTATTTGCTGCCCCTCTTATTGATAAAGCAACTCTGGGTGGTTTACAGACAATAAAAAGATAAATACAAAACTAATCAAAATTTAAAACACTATAGAAATTTAGAAACAAGGAGACGGATAGCACAGGGATTATATTCTTTCATCAGTCTTCTCCAGTGGCGCAGGTCCCCACAAGGCCTCAAACCAACTGGCAAAACCAGTTTTTTATAAACCTCCAGAAGGGCAGAAGTGTGGGAACTTATAGGGCTGAGGCCATAGCGGAAAAGGTTCTTTTTCTTAATTGTGCCAGCTGGAATTTATGTCCACACAAAGTATTTTGCAGATAAAAGTAACCCTTCCCTATTCTCTTTTGTAATCAACATTTGAGAAAAATAAATCTAGGGTTTTGTTTTCCTTACAGAAGCTTCACTGGTTCATAATTCTGCTTTTATATCTTCCCCTAAGATTTCATCCAAATATATTGTACTTAAAATACACTAATATATCTCAATATATCAGCACAGCTGAGAAAGTATTTTAGCAAATAACTTAAACAGCTAATAGAGGAAACAGATCAGTAATTCACCACATCACCTTTCTTATTTCCCCAGTGTTTGCCCAACCTATAACATCTGTGAATTGTGTGAAGCAGGATTATATTTCCATGACCCTAACCATGTCTTTCTAAAACTGCGGAGGCCCACTTGGCATATTTCAGACACACAGAGTCTTGGACAGCGATCATCATCTCTTGTCACTTCAGAGCAAGCCAGGTAAGCAACCAACTTCCTTGCTTCCATTCTGAGTCCCCTTGAATTGTTTATGTTTAGAGTGCTCATGATAATGAATTTAACATACAGTGAAAAAAGCTCATGGAGGAATCAAAGATATAGCTAAGTTCATATCACCATGGAAAATTGAGTTTGTCTCCATGCCTTTCTTTCACCTCTAGTAGATGGTTGTAGATGCCCTACTGAAATGGACAAAGACCAGAATTTCTGATAGGGTAGGGCTTTGTTTTGGTGGTAGCAGAGATACTGTGTTTGTTTTGCTTTGTTTTATTAAGACTAGAAAAAAAGCTTGTAGATTCCTTAAATGACTTACTGCTGAAAAGGTGGCAACCAATAATGGTATTTGGATGTCATGAATAGAATGCTTGTTTATTGCTAGTGGTCCTCTAACCATGGATTGTCCAGTTAACTTAGGAGACATCCAGCTCCACATTTTTTTAATAGAGGAGAAGCATAATTAATACCTTATTTCTAATTGTTCAGATTCCAGATGGACAAGAATTTCTTGAAAGCAGAGAAGCAGCGTTTACGAGGAGAAAAGAAGCAGCGTAAAGCTGAAGCACGGGAACTCAAGAAGCAACTTAAATTGCATCAGAAGTTTAATCTATGGAACTCAGTTCATGCTCTTGACCACCGTGGTTTGGCAGCTGCAAAATCTGAGAGGCTACAATCTAGTACACTACTGTAAGCAAGCCTGGACCTGGGTTATGTTTGGAAAGCTCATTCTGCACATTCCGTGTTGGCTTTTAGTGGACTGTTAGCTCCTTTTCTAGTCAGTTCATGATTTGTGCATTTCTAGTATGTTCGGTATCTTTAACGTCCTGCTTATCTAAAAATACAGTTTTAAAAGACTATTAGATAAATTGTGATTCATTAGGTCATCATTTCAGAGATAATTCCTTAACAGAGAAACAGAATGGGCAAGAGCAAAAACTCTGGAAGTGGGAAATGATTTCCTGCTGGCTTTACCATGACTAATCACATTCCAGCAGCCAATGGTGGGGATCAGTCTACCCAGCCTGTACAGTGAACCAAAATAAAAGACTATGGGCAGAGGACAACTTTTTCCTTTTGGATATCACAACAACGGGTCTCAGATTTTGGTTAGCCAGTTGAGGTGCCTGGTTCAAAACTAGTTGCCCTACGATGGTCTGTTTTGTCCAGTTAAAGGTTACAGGAATGATAGTTTCAGTAGTATGTAAATTCATAATCCCTGATACATTTTAGATCAGCTTCCTAGATAGCTAGGTATGTTGGACTATTGTTCCTAGAATACCTACTGAGAATGGCTAATGAGCCTGCAGATTTGAAATTTTACTGATTTGCCTCTGGTTTCCTTCGTTTTACAGTTCTCTGCAGCGATGTCCAGTTGTTTCCACACTGAGTGCAGCCTTTGTAGATGAGAATTTACCCGATGGAAGTCATCTTCCACCAAAGATTATCTTCATGAAGCATTGGCGTATGAGGAACACAGGCAATATGGCATGGAGCTCAGATACCAAGGTGTTTTTCAATATTTAATTTGTAAAGATACATGCTAAAGTCTAGCTTTGGCACTGAGCCTGCTCCCTTTGCTCATCTCCTTTAGCACTTTCTGTATCAATATTGGGATGGTACTTTATAAAATGCAGTAGTACTTTGTTGCATGTTTTGGGATGAGTCGTGCTAATATTTTGTTTTCTACTATTCCAATAAATAATAGCTCTCAGGAATATAACTTTATACAAAGGTTTATTTTAAACTCCCAACCACCCACTTTGGAGTTTTGGCTACACTGTTAAAAGCAGAAACTATGGTTCTCTACTGCTCTGGTTGCTAAGTAAATGGGAATTGAAGGATTTGTTTTAATGAATCAGAGATGCTCAGATCTCAGAACTGTATACATTCAGTGAATTGTGATTTGTCTCTTAAGTATTAGTCTGTTTCATTATCACTTGTCCCCAAGATTATCTAATAACTTTCTCTCTGCAGCCCGATTCTTGAAAGGGGGCTTCTATGTCATAGGCCCAGATACTTAAATGCAGGATTCTGATTCTTCTTCACACTAATTTTTCTTTGTGTTGCGAAGTGCCTGAAAACCACAGAAGCTCAAATCAGAATGGAAGTTTGAGTCTCTGTTTACCAACATTTACTTAATGAAAGACTTTTTGGACATAAGGCTTTAAAACATTCATTTATGACCAGTATGAAAAACTTGCATGCTTTTGTGTTACAATAAAATAACTTTCCCTTCTCTTCACATTTCAGCTAAAATTCATGTGGGGAAACATAACTCTTATGTCTTCTGAAAAAAAAGATGTGATTGTGCCTTCCCTACTTCCTGGGGAAGAGGGTTTTGTCTCAGTGGAGTTTGAAGCCCCAGCAACGGAAGGAACCTATGCATCCCACTGGAGGTTATCACATAAAGGAGAACAATTTGGACCCCGGATCTGGTGCAGTATTGTGGTTGACTCCTCTTCTTCCACAATTTCCAATCTTTCTGACCATGGCAGATTGATGCCTAGCTGTTGCCAGAATAGTAGATCTCTTTACAAAGAAGAGGTAAGGCCCTCATGTACCTGGGTCTATTTAAGACACTGTTTTTTTTCCTCTCCATATTTTTTCTCCACCTCTCACATTTTGTAATTTTAATATATCTCTGCCTTCCCTCTCTTCCCCCTACCCTCCTCTCCCCTCTCTTTTGCCTTACATCTGTATTGTCTCCACTCAGTAGCCCCTCTTCTTCAATGTGCATATTCTCTCCTGATTCAAATAATTTAAATTCCTAGAATCAATCAACTAACTATCCTTCAAACTGTTAGTTAATTTGTTTTAACAATTTGAATCCCTGCTGTTTTCAGGTATAACCGAGAAAAAAGATCTTGATCAGATACCATAGAAAGCCTGCTGATCAATCTACATGGATTGAAGATTATGAGACTTGTCATCCAAATCTGCAGGACTGTTACAAATTTTGCCAGGATCAATGTATTAGCATGAAATAGTTTCCCAAGCAAAAATAGGATCCTGAAAAAATCCTAGTCTATTTATTCTATTAACTTCATTCTAAACTAATTGCAAGGGGGCTGTTTCATCTGTTTCTCAGCTCAATAATATAAGGGATATATTATCTTTTTAAGAAAGATAATATTTAACTTCTGAATGAGCAGAACAATGAGAAAAAGTATACTAGTATCACTTATTTTTTTAGAAAATACAAAGATGTATTGAAGAGTTAACTTTGCAAGTTTATTTTTGTTTAGCTGAAAAAGAATTAAACAAAATAGAATTCCAGATTCCCTATACCAAATATTTTAAATAGATTCAGTCTTTTTTATATAATATAGAATAACAAAATGAAAATGTAGAGATCAAGGTAGTATGGAAGATGTTCTGCAGTATAAACAATACAAGGAAGTGCTTGAGTAAAATAGTTTACTCCTTCATTATTACTTCTTTTCTCTATAGGAAAGAGCTTCAGAATTTAAGGGGGAAGTAAGTTTGGCCAACCGAGTTGCATCATCAAAGATGAAAAAAATCCTCAATGCTAGAGAGTTTTACATCCCATCACTTGATCTTCTCACAGCTCAGGTGAAATGTCTGGTACAGACCAAAATTCAAAATGGGTTCAGATAAAATTATTCCATAAGTTTTCTCTGTCATTAAATTGTTCTTTTTTCTTCCCATTAGGATTTGCTCTCCTTTGAATTGCTAGATATTAACATAGTGCAAGAATTGGAACAGGTCCCTCATAACACTCCTGTTGGTAAGTTGTGGCAAATACATTCTCATCGTGCTTTCTCAATATAGTATGTCTAATTGGCATTATTGGATACCTGCCAAGGCCCATACTTTTTCAGTAGGGAATTCTCTGCCAGCTCCTAGAATCTTCTGAATTTGCTGCTGCTTCTTGCAATTACTGTTTTTTGCCTGCTCTATTAAGCAAGCAATGTTCTATTCGCTTATTGTGAAAAATGCTGAGGTTTCTCACAGTATGGAACTATAATTAGATTTTAATTTGTAAGGCTTAGTCCCCTCCTTATTAGTTTCTTCAAGGTAAATATAGTTGGGTCAGCATCTGCTACCTTTAATACTCTTGGCCAACATATTAGGATGTATTATCACATTATGCCTGACTGTAAATGACGGTTGAGCTGAACAGGATAAATTTGTGAAATTTTCAGTATGATCTATGATGCTCAGCTAATCATGTGGTAAAACATTTCTCTCAATTATTGGAAATCTTTATTTCTTTCTATTTGGTTCCAGGTATGTTTAGTCTTTAACTGTTGACCAATCCATCACTTTTCTTTCCTACAGATGTGGCAATGGAAAGAATCTATAAAAATAGTTTCAGAAATACAAAAAAGCGGGTTATGTTTTTCCTTGTGATATTATCCTTATCTTGCTTTTTCAGATTCCATACAAGGTCCAAGCCCATGCAAAATCCATGAGTGCACTTCTCTGCCAAAAACAACTGTCTTAGATCAGAAACAAGAAGCGAATGAGAGAATCACATATAAATTACTGTCTGGTAAGCAATGAGAAATACTGTGAGGGCCCTAAAAATTCACTGTTCTTCCCCACTGGGTTTCCTTATCAGGTAGAAGCCAGACGTCTCAACTAAAAACTGAATGACCAACCATTTTAATTGGCTTTATCATTAACAATCAATTTTGCTGCAAAGCTGCTAACTTTAGAATTTGGAAAATTTACCAGATAGCTTTAGTGATACTAACAAATGATTGCCAGGTTGTATGGACTTAGTCAGCTGCATTATAGACCAAGATAATCTAAACTGCTTTCAACAGATTTACCTAGTTTGTATTTTATATCTTCAGCTTTTTTCTTACAATATATCTCCAGCTATAAGATACGCTTCATCCCTTGATAACCAGAATATACTTGGCTCAACATGTCTTTCTTACTAGGCCTATGTTCAAATATTATAAAATCTAAATTTTATAGACTTAGAAATTTAAGTATTTCTAATTTTTGTATACAAAGTTCAATATTCAGGTTCTGAAATGTCCTCCAAATAGGGCTCTTGATGTTTTGTGAAAATTCTGTTCTTGCAATCCTGTAACTTGAATGGTATCCCGCTTCCTTTTGATGTATCTCACTGCTTGAAGTAATTACATTCATTAGGTAAAATGAGTTAGATAAAAATGACTACCAGAGATTAAATGCAAATTCAGTATCTATGATAGCTTTCTCTATTCTGAAATTTTTGGTAAATACTGCCAAGAATATTTAATCTCATCCTATAGATGCTCAAGTCAGCAAAGGGAAGGCTGAAAATTCAGGAAACCAAGAAGAAGGAGAGGAAGACATGAGTGGAACCCAGTTTGTATGTGAAACAGTCATTCGTTCTCTCACCTTAGATGCTGCACCTGACCATCAGCCCCCACAAAAAAAGAAGTCTTTTCACAGTGAGTGCTTTCAAATGTCTTTGTTAAAAATCTACCATATTCAGAAAATACCTCCAGCATCATTATTTCCTCTTTTTTGTTATTGTTGATTTAGATTCTTTGCAAACACTATCTGATATTGCCCACTGCAGCACAGAGAACAATGATCCCATTAACCCTGTTTCTGTATCAGAGGAACTACGGGACATAGTACCAACTTCTGAATTTGGTAAGACTTGATGGTTAGTCTTTGCTTTTCTGAAGAGTTAATGAATTGAATGTAAGTAACATCTCTGCTTAATGAAGAAGTTCCCAAATTGGAGCAGATGAACAGAGTTAACATAATAATGAGATTTACTGTTAAAGATTTCACTAAATTACTCATAGTTTATGAGAGATTGATGTAGTAATTAAGGCATCAGGCTGGAATGAGTCACAAACTCAATTTAGGTATGAAGCCAGCTGGTGACCTTGGGCCACTTTCTTTCAGCCATTAGAAAGAACAATAGCAAACCACTTCTGAAAAACTTTGTTAAGAAAACTGGAGGAATTAGTTCAGGCAGAAGTCAAAAGCTGATTTGATGGCACATACCCCACATACATTCTTAGTTTTTTGTTACTAAGATACATATTTGAAATGCATGTGCCTGAGAACTTCCTATGATTTGGATGGTGGGGAATAAGTTTTAGTTTATGACGGTTGTGTCTTGGGTATACCTACAAGACAGAATGATGAAGACATTGTGGAAAGGACTGCAATGCTGACATTTATACTGAAACACTATTCCCTGTCTTCTAGAAAACCTCCCAGTGCAAGATGGTGAAGAATCAAATATAGAAGCTGACAATGATACTCAGGATGAATTCAGCAGTCAGGCATCTTCTCTTTCTGAAGATTTTATCATTGTTCTTCCGGAATGTTTTGATACTAGTCGTCCTCTGGGCGAGTCAATGTACAGTTCAGCGCTCTCTCAGTCAAATTTAGAAAATGTTACCATGGCTCCAGCAAATCCCGAAGAAAGCCACACATCAATGAATAGCACCAGTGATATGTTGATTACATCTCAGACCCTTGATGAAGTGTCACTGACTCCTCAGAGTGGGGAACCACGGCTAATAAGGTACCAAGTAAACTGAGAATAATCCAGAATCTTAAGATTTCAGTAATTTCTATACTTTTAAGTAGCCTCCCAAAGAGAAGTGTTTATTTCTGAGTGTACATACCAAGCCAAAATGTACAAACAATTCCAAATGAAAAAGCCATTTGGAATTTTACTATATTATAATAGATATAATAAAACAAGTACCTGAATGTGTAGCATAGCCCAGTATCCCCAATTTTCATTCTTTGGAGCTTTTGGTACACTACTATGAATATTTGTTTGTTTTTCTCTAATAGATTTCGGGCTCTTTCTGAGAGTTCCCAAGAAGCAAGCGAGGAAGCCCTGTTGGTTCCTGTCCAAATGAGAGAAGGTATTGTATTGCAATGTTCTACATGATAGACGATAAGCAGGAGTTTCTAACTGCTGCTCTCCAGAGATTTATGTATATTTGAAGTATACATACGTACATATTGTTTTTATTAAGTAAATCAGTAAATTTTACAAATGTAGTTTGTAGGAATATTCTCTATTCCTTCTGGAGCACAAAGATGGATTATTTTCTCTTTTTTTATGTTCTTGCTCTCATGTACTTTTATTTCCACTTTCTTGTAGAATTACAGAGATATGAGTCTGAGGTTTCATCTCCAGAAAATATAAATAACCCATCAATGTATCCTGAATCATCTAGGTAAAAAAAAATCAAACAGATTTCATCATGATGTGAATAATGATTTTTGTGAGATTTTTGATGTGTCAATTAGGCTTTTGTTTCTTCCTTTTTCAGAAATGTTGATTTAATCTTACAGTTGAACAAATCAATTGAGGCTTTTTAAAAAACTGCACTACTGAAGTAGGAAGCCACCACAGGCAAAAGAAACTAGAGCAGACAAATGGTTTTAAGAGAACAATCTTAAGAAATTGTTAAGAGAACTCACTATTTCCCACTACTCTTCGGATGCAGAAAATGCTAATTTTAGTTTTTGGCATGTTCACTGAAGATATTGGGTCATTGGATTGGAAACTATTTGTAATTGGAGTAGGTTATACTGTGCTGGGTGGATCAGTAATCTAATAGGGAAAAAGCCTTTTCCCTTTATTTGTATGTTTTAAACTCCAATTTGATTTGCAGACATAGCCCGGGAAATAGCCTTGCTGGTGGCCTGGTGAAAGGGGCCTTATCAGTGGCTGCCTCAGCTTACAAGGCATTGTTTGTTGGGCAAGCCCCCATGGATCAGGTAAATAGATTATCTTGTCACCTTATGAGTCCCAGAAAATATACCTTTTCTATGGTTGCCTCTGCTCTGTAGAACAACCCCCCATTCCCTGATGCATTAGATGCCATTTGAATGAGAATCACCTTTTGGTTGTTTTATTATGTGCTTGGTCGCCTTTTTATATATTTGGTTACTGTTGTATAATGGGTTTTTTTCTTTTTAATTATTTGTGCTGCATGCTGCCAAATCATATTGTTTAAAGTCCCCGCCCTTATACATTTTAAAAATAAATATGGACAAGCAAGGACAGGAGGGTGTACATTTTATAGTTTCAAAATTAATCCTTACAGATGAGGATACAGCAATCTAAAAAACAGGTTGCTAGTTTTGTGAATGCAAAGATAAGCTTGAGAACTGGGTAATATAGTAAATTATTACAAATAAGGAAAATAATGCTCAGTACAGTAGAAATTTTTCCAATTTAAATTTTGCTGAGATTATTGTAGTATCTGAGGTGTATATAAATGTTTGCTTTATGCAACTTTGCATTTGTGTGTTTGTTTCCTCTTTATATTGATATTTCTGTACTTTTCATCCTTCCAGGCTGTTTCTGTAACCAGTGAAAATCAAATGGCTTCATTTCTGACTCACCTACATGAAATGGGCTTCTGTGACAGACATCTTAATCTCCATCTGTTGCAGAAACATAAATGTGACATGAATCTTGTTGTCACTGAGTTGCTGAAGCTGAATCAGGGTGATTGGTATGGGAACCCATACTGAACCTTTTTCACTTGTGCATTAAAAAACGTAGTAGCAACTGGCACCAGCAGCTTCTAGCTCCCTTCTGTCGTAAGCAGAGCCAAGATGGCTTCACTTTTATTTTTCAGTACATTATAATTCCTACCACCTCTATTATCCTACAGCTCAGGCATTAGAGTATCTTTTATTTTAAAATGTTTTTCCCCAGACTGGTGAATGCCAGATTATAGATAGGAGAAAAGAAGTGATTATGCTCCAGAAATATAAGTGGAATTAGCAGCCAACATAGGCTGTTTGTTCTCTAATTTACTTCTCTTCTGGTTAAGCAATACTTTTATCCCACATTTAATGTTGTGTGTTTTGCAAGACACTGACATTATCTGAAAACTATGTCCTCATTAGGAAGATTCCATGAAAACCCCACAATTCCATATTTTTCTGGTTATTTCCTTGTTAGAAGCAGAACAATTGGTAATGTCAATAAAAATACTAAAGGTGTAGCTGTTTATACTGCATAATTCTTTAGAGACAAAATATGCTCAAGATATTTGAAGGGTAGATAATCAAGACAAATCTGTTTAAAAAATTATTTTTGTAGACTTTTACCAGCCAGCAGTGTTCGATAGCAGTAAATACTGCTCTCACAAGTAGTATTCCTGATTTCTCTACCCAGATGTTAGATCAATTTGAAGTCCTTAAAAAAGCAATAGTTTAACAAATCTTCAGCTTAATTATATAGTGATTAATTAAATATCTGATAGAAATTTTTGCCTAATATGTAAAAGAAAGAAAAAGACAAAAATATGAATGATATTTAAGGAAAATAACTTCCTGTATCTCCATTAATCAAAATAGAGGACTCAAGAATCTGTGGGGAATTTCTGCCCATACCCGGAAATAAATACTGTAAGGATTTGATCCTAAACAGTTTACACTTTTTGATTTGACTTTCAGGTGTTCCTTTGATTTTTTTCATATAGGATGAAAGGAATGTCTTTTCATAAAGCATGCAAACAGTAATGGGATGTACACAAGTATAGCTTTTCTGTGATTTTGGTAGGAAAATAGTTAATGATTGCAAGAGTTTGAAATGAGAAACGCAGATTGAGGAGCTGAGGACAAGCTGCTTGTGCTATGTATTGCTTATTTAATATGTATGCAAACTGAATATTGGAAGAGTTTAGATTTGCAACTTCTCTTGGGCTGATGGGGAAAACCTTTAAATTACTAGGTAGATCTTCATATTTTTTTCAATTATTTTATTTTGAATTACTTCAATCAACTAACTTCTTGTTGGCCCTGATGAAGAAAGCTTTCTTCTTATGTTTCATAAAAGGTGACATTTTCTTCTATTGGCTTTGTATGTTTTATAAGAAGTTGCATGATTGATAATTTAAACAATACTGATATTAAGATATTGTTTATTGCTTAGATTAAGCACCATGATCTTTGAGTTGAAAAATAAATATTAAAAATGCACACTAGGTTTGCCTTTGTGAAAATTTGTTCTTTCATCTTTAAAACAATTAGTAAAACCATATGGATTGCAAAAAAAACTTCTAATAAAAGCAAATGTGTTTCCATATAAAATACATCTTCATGCTGGGATAGCAACACTTATACAGTGAGGTACATTTATTATTCTTTATACCAGTTGTGTAGGTCCAAAGATTCCCTGAGCATGTGAAAGATCTTTCTCTTTAGAGATGCTGATACCAATTACATATTGTCATGTATATAACTCTTATGCAGATAGTGAAATACTGAGTGTGGGCTGCAGAGTGGTTATTTTAGAAAGAAGTCAAACTGTCACATTCAAAATTGGGGGGGGGGGTGTTCAATTGTGTATGTTTTATTTAGAAAGTGCAGGCTGCTTTTACAATATACAAAGAGAATAAAGAATTAATTGATTTCTCAAGTATAATTTCTTTGCCAGCTCAAAGTTTCATCCAGGTTATCAACTAATCAAATTTCTGAGACTATCCAATATTTTTACAAATTCAGAAACATGGCATATAATAAGTAATCTTATTTAGGGTCTGATATACACTACCATATAACTTCAGGAACTTAATCCCAGATCAGATAAAGGTTTCCCGTGAATTAAGTATTCTGGAAAGGATCTATTAAAAATTATGAGGAGAGGAATAATTTTGACAGCATGCCATCAAGTGAACCTCTTGACATCTGAGTAAACCTCACCTGTTCTTGGAGCCACTGCCTTCAGCCCAACTCTAGGAAAATAAAATGCAAAGCTTTTCTGCTGGCACATCCTCCTTGTTCTTTCTATACTTCCTGCAGGATAGTAAGCAAAGGCCTATCTGTTACTCCATCTACAGTGCAATTCCTTGGGGAGACTAGTTTGAAGATCAGAAATTAAATACAGGCTAAATCCACCTTCCTAATAGCATTTGGAATTATGAGGGAGAGACAGCCTAGTATTCCTACTTGCACTTGCAACAAATGGGCTTCCAAGTGAGAGGACCTTATGGGGGTGGGGTGGGGATGAGGAAACTAAATCTTATTTATTCAGGCCTGTGAGTGCAAATCCTATGGCAAATTACCAAATGATAATTCTAATGTGATCATTTTAAACTAATAGTGCTGGGAACATCCAGGGGATTATTTTGAGTCCCTAACATAAATTGGTGTGCCCAAGGTGAGTCAATTCATTTTGGCACATCTCCAACCCCGAAAACACTATTAAGGAACATTAATGCCTTTAAAGAGATAACTATACTGCTGTTTTACTCTGCCTGAGGCCAAACGCTGAATAGTAAATTGCACGAGAAATTTCAGGTACATTTTTCCAATTTCGTCTTTTAAAAAAACCGTGCAATCAATTAGAACAATTGCAGTAGACTCTGGAACGAGGAAATTTACCAAACGCAATGAAAAAAATCACATAAAATTCAGAGAGCGTATTTTACATTCTGAATTTAAAGTGAAAGTGAACCAGCGTCTCCGAACAGAGAAAGCGGAGCGAGCTCAGGCACACCTCATAAAGATCTGTTAATAAATGGAGCGAAATGCTAACCAATGGAAGCACAACCCCCTTTCAATAGTGTGTCAAAATTACACAAGCGCTTCCTTTCACACCCTTCCAAGGACCAAAACTAATGTAAAACGCGGAAGGTAGACGCTCAAACACGTGAGCGTGGGTATTTACATTAAGCCACTCCTTTTATTTAACGCGACACATTTATGCTGCGCCTGTACAGCGGATTTTGGCATGGGCTTGCAGCACATGGGAAGGGTTAGGTTGGTTTAAACTACGAGTTTGAGAGCTCTTTTGAGGAGGAAGAGCTATTGTTTTGATGGGCTTCACCTCCATGCAATTATGAAACGGATTGATCTATTGCAAGGCTCCAGTCCTTAAAGATATTTACTTTGGAATATTTCCAAGAGCACTCTCAGTGTCGAATAAATAAGCGTAAAGAATCACGTTGTAAGTCACAAGGTTCATTTTTTTCAGTCAGTGTTTAACTTTGGTACCTCCCATTTCCGAGGAAAAAATGCGGATCTGAATCTTTGCTGGTCTCGGGGGGGAAAATGCACCTTAATAGAACGAATGAAAAAGAAGGGAAGTGACTATCGAGGGTGGAGCTGTTTATTTCCCACCTCTTGCAGGACGGTGGGAGTCGTGTGAAGGGACGAAGGATGACACCATTGTAGTATTTTTTTTTAATTTTCTGTTTGATGTGTATCATTGGCTGAGGAGTCCTAAGGATTTAGCGCCTGACTCTGGCCTCGGCGGAATACGGTGAGCACATACTCTCCTTAAGTTCTTCAGAAACCTTTCTAACGATCCACATATGACTCTCATACTCTTACTGTGCTGTTTTCTCTCCACCCACCCCCTTCCTCATTGATTTACCTTCCGCTGCTTTGCTTTCGCTCTTGTTTTTATCTACTTTTTTAACCTTTCTGTCTTTCTGAAACCTTTTGCTGGGCCGTTATGAGGATTCAAAAACACTTTATTTCTTCTGATTTCATGCCCCATTTCTTTTAGACGAGTGATTTTTAATATCCGTCGTTTTGCAGCAAAGTAATTTGACATTTAACACCATTATGCTGACCAGAAAAATGCCCCGTTGGTAGAACAAGGAAACTTAAGTGAATTTCCTATTTGCTTGGAAGCAACCAATGAGGGTGATGTTCCTTGTGAAGCAAATTCATTAATTTGTACTCTTTTCAGGTTGCATAGCAGATTGAGAAGGCAAAGTTTGTTCCAAGATGGCAATCTACCACTTTACTGTTTTTAGCAACATTTCTCAGACATGAACAAGAACTCATATTAAAGCATAAACTTCGCAGCTTATGGATCCTAGAATGCTGTGCATATATAATTCTCACAATTTATAATTAGGTATGTTATGCAAAACCTAAAGATTGGCTTAATGGGAAAAAATTTAACAGCAATAAGTTAGGGTATGTAAAAACAACTTTGACTCCTTGGTTTTTTCCCATGTCATCAATATCAGCACAGCTCTTTGTCAGCTGGCCCCTTTCTGCCCTTTCTTCAGCAATTTAATAGAATCAATAGTTGAAGCTTTTCACAATATTATTGTCTGCTAATATTTTGAAGTTATCATATATGTTAAAAGTACAAAACAGTATTGCAGAGATATACTTTCTATCTAATTGACTTTCTAAACAATCTTGAAAAAATTGAGCCAGCTGTGTTTCAGTATATATAATAGTTGTTTTATTTTAAATATAAAACTGAGTTGTTTCAAGTGTAGATATTTACAAATGATAAACAGAATCAATTATTTACTGTGCTTTATAAAATATTTATAGAAGACTAATTCAAAGACTAATTACCTACTTAGCTAAGTTTTTATTGTGAACTGCTCAGAGTTGTATTTAAGATGGAAGGCCATGGAAAATTTTAAAATAAACAAACAAAATCTTGAGGTAAGACGGGAAACATATAAATTTAATAAACTAATAAACCTAAGTTTAGGATCAATTAAAAAGCACAAAATAGAAGTTTCAAATTCATCAATCATTTTTTTGTCAATGGGATAATACAAAAATAAAAAGTCCAGAAATTAAGTCAAATGTTTGTCAAGAGGTAATTAAAAATTAATCTCAAAAAATGAAATGATGGGACTGAATTCAGTAGATGATGGCAATATTAGTGTAAGGTACAGCTAGCATTCAGGAACAAAATAACTGCTTCCTCTGAGATAATTAAAATCCATTTAGTTTTCAGTCTGTTTTGTGACATGAGTAAAGTTCACAAGCTTCTGACCAGCTGGAAAGTAGAATTTAGAAGAATTACAGGTTTTGTATCAGAAGAAATGGAACATAATTTAGGGTAATTCATTAGGTTACAGACAGTCAACTAAATTCTATCTAGAGTTGTAAAGGAACAACACTTCAGAAAGAGAGCCCTCTTAAATAGAATAAAATTATTTTCGTTTGAATGTTGGCTTTCTCCTAGGAATCAATCATTTTTCCAGAAGGGTTGCCAGGCACAGTACAATACAATCCATGATTATAGCATAATTAAATAGAAAATGCCTTTTCTGTATATAAATGAATTTTGAAAAAAATATTTAATTGGAAGGGATTATTTTTGTAAAGTGGGATAGATTCAGAAAATAATCTTGAAATAATTTGTACTTACTTGTGTTAGTTATTCAGATTTTTGCCAATACATTTGAGCTAGAAAAAATTTGTTGGAGCCATGCTTACCTCCAAGTTTTCTTCTGCTATAATAGGAGTGTCCCATTTTTTTTAATGGAGGCAAAAGAGCTAAAATGTTATCCCATTCAGAAGAATTTTTTCAAAAAATTTGGAGAAAATTTTAAAGTACCATATTTCCCCGAAAACACAACATGTCCTGATAATAAGGCCATGCCACATTTTTCTGGTGGGCAAAAATATAAGCCCTCCCCCGCAAATAAGCCCCCTGGACAACCCCCCCCCCCACCTCCAGCCAGGCAGAGTGTTTCAAAGTGTTTCTGCTCTTGAAACTAATATTTATTTGAACTTAAAACATGTGTGCCACTCACCGGACTGAATTAGATGAACTAATTGCACCAATTTTACTATTCAACAGATTGATAAACTTGGGCAGGATGTTGTTTATGTATTAATGAAATTTCACAGTTAGCTGAGCTTAAGACCATAAAGCAGCAGCATTATTAGCATCACATACCTGGATCCAATGAATTTCTGGAATGTGGGGAAGCTTTAGAAGGGAAAGGTATTTATGAAGAAATCGCTGATTTTAAATACTCTTTTCATTGTCTGAGTCCTAAATTCAGGAACGAAGTGCTGCTTTAGAATCAAAAGTCCTTTTTGTGCTCTGATTTGTTAATGCTGCTTGTTTGCAACAGAAAAACAGTGTTTATGTACAATGGATAAAGCCATCTTGTGGTTCAACAACCTGTTTACCAGAAAGGAGACAGAAGAAAGCAAATCGATTATGCAGAAAAATTCATATGCTGAGAATAAAGCACCCTCTTATGCCAGCATTAATGGAGCAGATGCTTCAGAGGTGTCTTGTGTTCCTTGTAATCATACCAATCGAGGTTTTGTCACTTGTCCTACTTGCCAAGGAACTGGAAGAATCCCCAGAGGTAGGTATATTTTCAAGACTTGTTTTGCAGAGGTGACCTGGCCTTGTTGATTGACATTCAGAGTCAAACCTGCCCCCCTCCTATTTTATGTATTGTTTAAACAAGAGATTCATTAACTGGGCTTAGTTATACTAATCTATAGAGCTGTTTTGACCTGATTAAAATAGCTGTGGAAAGACAAGCAATTCTCATGTACATATTTTTGCAATGAAAATAGTCAGACCCCATACATTGTGTTTTGCACATAGGGAAGCTTTTATTAAATTGACAGATTTCAACAGTTCTGGCAGCTTTGAATTTTCATAAAGATTTGCTTTTCCAGACTATTCCCTTATTTTTCTCTCTTCTATTGTTCTCCTTCTAGAGCAGGAGCAACAGTTAGTGGCCCTCATTCCATATGGAGATCAGCGGCTGAAGCCTAGACGGACGTAAGTACAGTCTTTTTCTGCTAAATGAATTTCTCCTCATTTTCTTCCTCCATCCTAGTGGAGTTATTATCCCTATTTGTTAGACATTCCTATCAGCGATTGCTGTGTATGTTGTGGTGGGAGGAAAGTCTGTTATCACTAACTGCCTATGATCTGTTTTGGCAGGAAGATGTATGTATTTCTCACAGTAGCCATTTGCCTGCTGACAACTTGTCTCATGATGTACTTCCTGTTCCCACGTTCAATTGCGGTGCTCCCCTCAGGTCTCAATGCATCCACCATCTCCTTTGACAATTCTTCTTCCAGCATCATCCTGAATATGACTGTAAGTTCAAGGAAGAGAGTGATGGAAGAGTGAGTTGGGGAGAGACATGGACCAAATTCATTTTATGAATCTTTTTTTAAATTCATCTGAGATTGAATATAACTCTGTGCTGGTTATAGGAAGCTAGGGGATAATATTGCAGGGCCACAAGTTAGAAACATGTCAATTCTGATCTAGAAGCCTCTCTTTTGTCCAGTTTCTATAATATATGGTTGCTCATTTTTCAAGGAAAGCTTGGTGAATAGGGTTAGATGTAATTTTTTGTCAAAAGATCGATTTTAAGACTGAACCCTGGTGGATAGAATAGTTGTTGGGATAAACTTTGCTCCCAAATTAAATCTTAATCTTTTAAAACAAAAGAATAAATGACTAAATGACATTAAAAGGAATAAAGTTTAGTCAGTCTCTTTCTATTTCTTTTAACCCAGACCAAGCATTTCACTGGGTTTTGTGTGATCATGGTTCAATTTATTTTTAATCAAAACTTGAAACCTGCATATAGATAGAAGGAGAAGAAAGGTTATGTAACATAATTCAAGTTCTAAAAAGCTTGTGTCTGGCCACATGGTCTCTTTTTCAAATGTTTATTTAATCATAAGTTTCATCTTCAAAAAGTTGTCACTGGTTAACACATTATGGTTTGATCTAGCTTGGTTTTTTTTAAGGAGAAGACTTTAAAACTAGAATGAAATAAATGACTTAATGCAATGTCTGAACCCAGCATAAATAATCCAAGAATTACACATGATAATCTAACTCAATTTTTAAGGAATTTGTGTGGCTTTTGATAGTACCGTTCTGGAAGATATATTTCAAGACACAATAAAATAAATACTTGGTTAATAACACATCAAGAATTTGTTTCCTACTCAGAAGGGCTAGGGCATGAACAAGGACCTCAATATTCGTTGAACTCTTAGATCATTACTAACAAACCTTCTGACAAAAGGAAAATCTAAATATTTGTTCATAATTTGTATTGCAATTAAAACATAGTGGGGGACCCTTCAATGTTAGCAAGCAGCAATTCAATTTTTTCAGCAGTTGAACAGCAGTACTTTTCTAAAAAGTAAATATTTTGAGTACTCATATAATGGAGTCTAAGATAATGTGCCAGAATGCTTAGACATGTATACATTCATAGAAAATATCTTAGAGTTGAGAGCCAATTTAATTCTTGTCGCCAAGATGATGCTCTTCAGATATTGCAGACTATAGCATCCATCAACCTAAACTAGCATAACCTGTTGATTAAGTATAGAAAACTATAGTCTAAAACTTCTGAAGAGCTTTTAAATTGCCTGTACCTGATGAAAATACCAGAATTAGAATTGTTTTATTTTGGGGAAGAAGAAAGAAATTGAATTTAATTATTTTTATATATGGAATAGAATAGAGTACATATCATCTGTTATATTGGCAGATCACTCTTACTATTTTTAATTATCAACATCATATTCTTAATATTCTTTGTTCAATGTGTTAAGTTGTGCAATAAGTATACAATATATAATCTGTCCTTGTGTAGCAACCACGTTCCATTCCTTAAATCAGAAGCAAAATGGTCACTAAGTAAATATGTGATAGAAAAAGGATGGAAGGGAGGGAGAAGGTGGGTGTGCGGGAGAGAGGGAGGGGGTAGAGAGAGAGAAGCTGTGAAGATCAATGGTTGCTGTTCTTTCATGCAGCAAAGCATTACTCTGGCATTTGGTCATAATGTACACCTTGATTGGAGGGGAAATTATAAATCCAAAGGAATTCCAGAGCAAGATGAAATTGCAGTTCTCATAAAGCTTTCCTTCCTCCCTCCATCTCTCATTGTCATAACCTCTGAACAGACTTGTATCATCAGCACACAACTTGTACAGCAGCTTAGCAGCATACCACACCCAAAGATAAATGTTGCAGACATTCAAAGCAGCATTATGCTACCAAGAAATAAGCACAATATTACTTCATGTGTAGAAATGCTGCCTCCAAATGAATGTGCTGAAGGACACAGAAAGGGCCAAACAACTAATCTTCTATAAACCTTCATCTCATGGACAAGATTAAATTGATCAAAAGGAAGCTGTTCTTAATTTAGTTCGGTTAATGTTGCTCTGTACCTAAAAGAAGCAGGTAATGCACAAGTTTTTAAACAATCACCTGCCAAAATCCACAGCTTGGAGTGTCACAATAATTCTTAGCATGCACCAAATGTAAAAACATGTCAATTCCATGTTTTGAATAGAATCTTGTATACTAGTAGAGCTGGCTCCTGCAGCTCTTAAAAAAATAAGAGTTAAATTTAGTAAGTAATATACATAGAAAAACCTTTATCCGGGGCCAACCTGCTACTTGTCCAGATCACTATCCCACAATCATTGTCCTCTTTCCTTTTGCATTCAACCACTCATCCCCATAAAAGTAAATGGCTATCTACTATAGAGATGTGTACTGTTTAAGACACTGGGGCTTTGCAGCACTTCAGATACGATTTCAGAAAAGTGCTTGTATGGTTTTTGGAGGAGACCAGCAGATGTGGACTGTGTTTAAGCACCTGACGACTTTTGAATTAAAAATCTGAAACTGCACAAACCTAGAAACCATACGTTTCATCATGTTTTGTATTATATCTTAAAAAGTAGCAGCAACAGAGGCAGAGTAGGAGCCTTTTAAGGGCAAAAGTTCAAGAGAATCCTTTTATGAATGCAGACAATGTGCCAATTTACCACTTTTTTCTGATCACCTATCCTCCTTCTCTTTAGAACATATTAAATGTGACAAACAACAATTTTTATCCTGTGTATGTGGCTCAGCTTGACATTGAAGTCTTGCATAAAACAGTGGTGATTGGGAAAAAAACTGTGATGACTCAGTTGGATATCAAGCTTTTGCAGAGTGCCCAGGTGAGGACTTGAAGGGCTTTACTAATTTGTCTGAACACAAATATGAATACACTTTACAGTAACTTTCTCTTTCTGATATATTTTTAGATCCTTTACAGCATCTCTAGTACAATCATGGATACCAACACTTAGTAAGTACATTTCTAAGAAATGTTCCAGCAATTAGCTAATTCATTTTAAAACAATGGTGTCAAAAGTGAAATTTTATTTGTCTTGACAATTATATATCCTTCTTTTAATCAACTAGTTGATAGATTTTTATGTTGCAGAACTAATGGAGATGCTTTTAAAATATTTAGAGGAAGTTCTTTAGATTTATTTCAAAGGAGAAAAGGCCTAATTCTAGAAGATCATCCATAATGCTAATTTTCCCTGATTAATTTTGGCAATACAGAATTGATTATCCCCACTGCAGTAATTTAACATACCAACAGAACTTCTGATGAATTTGAAATCTACCTGTATTTTAAAGTAGAGGATTTAAAAATACTTAATTTGACTAAAAATTGATTTTATAACATTCTGACATAATGCCAATTCCATACTTAGTCAACAAAATAATAATCCTTAGCTGAAACAAAATCAACTGTTAAAACTTTAGATGGATATACCTGCTGTTCTCCAGAATCTATAGTTGTGTTCCTCCTCACCCCCACTATGGCAGCATTAAGCTACTTGACTCCTGTGTATAAATTGGCTGAAAATTATGCCATCATAAGAAAAACCCTTTTCATATTTTAATCCCTTCCTCCTCTTCCTTCACCTTGATGCATTTGTATTTTCTTACTGAAGTATTGGTCCCAATTGTGGGATTATCTCCTTGCCCCTATTGCTAGAAAAACAGGCACATCACCTTTCTTCCTTTTGGTGGGTGTTTAAGGACATATGGATTTCATTGATACACTGATACATTTTACTTCAACTCTTGTACAGTACTTGAACTTCAGTTCTTGTACAGTACTCAATATTTTCCCATCTGATGCCGTCATGAGTCCAGTAAGGATATAAACATGATTTTATCATTATTATTAATACTTGAACTAAAAGGAAAAAAACTTGTCCATTTCACCCGATAAGAGGATAAGAGGTAAGAGAACTCTACCATATCAGTGCCATCAATGACCTTGTAGGAAGCATCACCAATTCACATTTATTTCTGTCCGTTGGGATGTAAGGGGAAACTAGCAGCCTCTATTCAAGTTCACATGGTTAAAAAAAACCTTTAACCATTCCATCTGTGAATTGTTTAAAAATGCCTAGCTTTTTACATTTCCACTGGTGAACTTGTCTGTGAATGTGTTTATGAGTGTCTACACACACATACAAGTAAAAAGTCCAGCCTTTCACCATTCCATAATCCAACAACCCAGCATGAAATGGTGACTGAGGCTTGGTTGAGGATGATATGTATTCCTGCTCTTAAGAGATATTAATTATTAATGGCCTATCCTTGCCTTAAGGCAACCTGGTTGTGCAAATCAATCTTTAAGGATTTTTCTGGTTATTTTCCCCAAGATACTTTCATTTATGGATGCCAGGACTTGAACATATAAATTCCTGGGTTTCATTGACCAAAAGCTTTCCATTAATATGGAATATACCCACTTCATCTGTAAAATCTAGAGAAACTAGTCTAATTCAATAAACACCATAAAGGTGTACTAAAATACAAAATGAATTAAAGTATGACTTTTTTATGTGCCACATAATAATAGTGAAATTCTCCATTATTTCAGCAAAATTTGCACGTGGGCCAAAATAAAGGTTCACAATGTTCTTCTGCATATACAGTAAGTCTGATTCTCTGTTTTATGATAGCTAACTCTTGGTCCAGTATTTGTATCTTTTAACCTAAAATCCTAATGATTAGATGGTTGGTTTAGTTTGTAGGCCAAATATTTCATTCTGCTCAAACGAGGAGCATATTTTTAATCAAGAGAATCTTCTCTTACTTACCATATTTTCGGAGTATAAGATGCACCGGAGTATAAGACACGCCAAGGTTTTGAAGAGGCAAATTTTTAAAAAAGTAGGGAGGGAGAGAGAGGTAGAGAAAGCAAGAGAAATATAGTAGGTAGGTAGAGAGAGTAGGTAGGTAGGTAGAGGGATAGAGAGAGAGAAATAGAAAGAGATAAATATAATAGATAGGTAGGGGGAGAGGGTGTGTAGGTAGGTAGAGGGATAGAGAGAAATACAGTAGATAGGGAGGTAGAGTGTATAGGTAGGAAGAGGGATAGAACAGAGAGAAATACAGTAGATAGAGAGGGAGTATGTAGGTAGGTAGAGGGATAGAGAGAAATACAGTAGATAGGGAGGGAGAGGTAGGTACGTAGGTAGAGGGATAGAGAGAAATACAATAGATAGGTAGGGAGAGTGTGTGTGTAGGTAGGTAGGTAGAAAGAGGGAGAGAAATACAGTAGGTAGATAGGGAGAGAGTGTGGGTAGGTAGGTAGGTAGGTAGGAAGGAAGGAAGGAAGGTAGAGGGATAGAGAGAGAGAAATGGAAACAGAAATACAGTAGATAGATAGGGAGAGAGAGAGAGTAGGTAGGTAGGTAGATAGAAAGAAAGAAAGAAAAAGAAAGAAAGAAAGAAATACAGTAGATAGGTAGGGAGAGAGAGTATGTGTAGGTAGGTAGGTAGAAAGAGGGAGAGAAATATAGAAGATAGATAGGGAGAGAATGTGTGTAGGTAGGTAGGTAGGTAGGTAGAGGGATAGAGAGAGAAATGGAAACAGAAATACAGTAGATAGGTAAGGAGAGAGAGAGAGAGAGAGAAATACAGTAGGTAGGTAGGGAGAGAGAGAGTAGGTAGGTAGGTAGATGTTTCCAGATGTATTTATCCATGTGCTGGAGAAGGAAATCGCTGACAAACCTTAAGACTTTGTTTCTGCTGGCACAGCACTTGATCAATGTAATTCTCATCAGTTAAAAGGCTTTCCAAAGGGGTGGGGGGAGTTTTGCACTCTGCAAACCTCCCAAAAATGGCCAGTTTTTCACGAAAAGGGGGGCATTTTTTTTCAAATAAAAGGCATGAACAACCTTGTGGGGCTTGCAGAGTGTTCCTGGGGGGGGGGGGGGGGGGCAAAAGAGAGGGCCAGTTTTTTGTCAAAAAAATTGCATGCATAGCCTTATGGAGGCTTATAGAGTGCTGCTGGAGGCTGGGGTGGCAAAAAACGGCTCATTTTTTCCTTATTTCTGCCCTCCCCAGCCCCCAGGAGCTCTCTGAAAGCCTTCTAAAAGCTATGCATGGCCATTTTGGTGAAGGGGGCGGGGCTTTTTTCTTTTCTTCCTTTTTGAGGAAAAAACAGTGTGTCTTATACTCCAAAAAATACGGTAGTTGTTTCGCTCCTTGTTTAATCATTTCATCATATCACTAATAAATGTAATTAATGTAATTTCTATAGGAATTATATCACTTCTTTAAAAAAAAACATATATTGGTTCTCTCTGTAATGACAATAAACTTCCAGATCTGTTAATTTTGCATTCTCTGTCCATTATCTTCCAAAATATACCATTGAGAATAAAGTCTGGGATTTAAATTATTGGTAGAAGTGACAAGGAGGTATTGTATTTGTAAACATTTTTTTACCAAATTCCTATTTTTCTCTCCTTCCAGAGGCACACTGACTTGTTCCTATCTCTCTCATTCGGAGCAACTTTCCTTTGAAAAGTATCAGTATGTGGATTGCAGAGATGGTGTCCTACTGTCTTGATTCTAAAATCTCTCATGGCTACAGTAGAGTCCTGGGGGAATTCCTTTTGGCTGTTTCTTCAGTCCCCTTCAGTGAAATTGCAGTAGCATGTGTTTCATGCCTCTGGGGATTTATAGTGTGGGAAGAAACTGAAGTTTTGATTTCTTTTTTGCCAGTTCTACAAAACAGGAAGATGGCTATGGCATCACATTCCTTTTAAGATAGCATATAATGATACTAATGGACTAAAAGAACAGCAGAATGGCACCTGAGTGCAGAAAACGGGATGCAAGAAGAACATGCTAACTTGAAACAGTTATGCTTCATATTAGAATTTGAATAGATTTAGGCTGCATGGATCACCAAGTGGCTGCTGAATTTGCCGATACTGTTTATTTCTTTTGGAGATTACTGCCTGGAACTGGGATCTGTAAAAACAATGAAACATGCCACTATAGACTTTATTGGAGGGCTGGGGGTAGATCTGATGTGTTCTCCTTTTCCCAGAACCATCTTCTCCCAAACCGATATAGGAGGAGGAAAACTTGGACTTTTTGAAGGAGGCATTACCACTGAATTAAGGTTGTACTTCTTCTCCCACTAGATTTTCCCCTGTTCATTAGTTCAGCTCTTTTCTAAGTTGTAGGGAGAAAAAAAGGTTTATGAAGCCAAAATAATTGCTCTGTTTCAAATGCTGCTTTTCTAAATCTATTTCTACTATAGCTTTATTTTCTTGTTTTATTTTCCTAAACTTTATTAACTTTTTAAAAACAGAATACAAAAAAGCAAAGAAAACATTAAAAGGTTTACTCACTGTTGGAGCTAAGAAATGAATAAAATCCTGAATATATTTTTTCTTTGACCAGTATGACAGTTCTCATACAAAAAAGGATCAGTAAAAAATGATTATGGCCTTTAAAATTAGGTAGGTTTGAAACAAATTGTGCAATGCTGCCTGGTGATAGTATATGATAGAAAGACAGTTGGATAAAAAAACTGGTAACTGGAAAATGCAGTTATTTACCCATCTTTTTAAAGAGATACTTGTACAATACTTCCTAAATTCTTTCAAGTTTGGTTTCATTTGATATGCAAACTATTTAGTACTGCAGCGTAAATATCAGGTAGGTTGAAAAAGAAGTATTTTATTAGGATCTAATGGACCTTTTCTGGCCGCACTTTATTATTATTATTATAATTATACAATTGTATCACAGCGGCCAGTTGTTTCGCCGGATTTGGCATTGGTTACTAGTCGGGCCCCATCCAGGGGCCTAGGACGTCGTAACCAGAGGTGGGTTCCTACCAGTTCGCACCTATTCGGTAGAACCGGTTCGTCAAATCTACCGAACCAGTTAGAAGAGGTTCCATCAGTGGACCCAGAAAGCAGGCCACACCTACAGAAGAAGTTCCAAAAATTTTTGAAACCCACCACTGGTCGTAACGTATTATTATTATTGTTATTATTATTATTATAGCTAATATATTAGAGACCAAAAGTAGTTTATTTTCTTGTTCAGGAACATCTGATTTCTTTTTTATTCTTTTTTCTGAATAAAGCTATATTGCTACAAATAATCATGAGACAAATAAGACAATGTGTACTTGGACTCCTTCCTTTTAACTTCTCTGAAACTGGAATTGACAATGGGCAAATTTAAAAACCATTGATCTAGACTGTGAGGTGGGTGCTTAGTACTTTTAAAAAAAATATTAAGCACCAACTCCACCGCCTCAGTCAACCAGAATAAATAAATGGGCAGAACAGAGTTTGCAAAAAAGAAACCATTACAAAAAATTTTCAGCTGGATCTCTTGGTGAAAGCCTAAGAAACAGAAGGAATTTTCTGGATAACACAGCCGGCTTCTGTTCTTAATTACTGTTCTGAAATTTCTGTTCTAGTTTCATGGGAAATTACAGAATAGCAATGTCTCAGCACTGCTAAAGGGCCTAGCATGACAACTTAAATCAGTCCTACCAGATTCTTTCCCAGTCTTTTTCAAACCTGTTCCCCAAAAGAAAACAGATAACAGGCAAGTTTGGGCTGTGGCTAGAAGTTTCAGGCAGAAAAGTGGGGAGACATCATACAAAGTTTCGCACAAAGGCAGGCAGTGTGGAACTGTGACTCCAGAGAACTTTTATTAGAAGAATTCCCAAAAGATTAATCTTCATTGTATGCTCTGGCAGCCTTCAGCTCAGACAGGTGGCATTTTGTCCTACAGCAATTACAGAACATTTCTTCATGCAGTTTTCAGTTCTTGTTACCACTGTTGTATGTAGTCTATTGACTAGAGGAGAAAATATAGCCCATTAATCCAACACCGCAACCCATCCTACGCATAGCCATATGTTATAGTAAGAACAGTTTGGAAGAACAAATCTGAAGATGGAAAAGGTACGTTAGTCAAAGGAACAGAAAGGTGATGGGCCATAGAATCACTAAAACCAAGCCACAGAGAATGCCAGAAACCTTATAGAAAAGGACAAAGGACATATAGGAGAGCAGTGTTTCACAGCTAGTTTCTTTAATATCTTACCTAAAGTTTCAATGCAGAAAAATGCATTTTGAGTTTTACACCACCACTTAACTGGTGGAACAGTGAAAAATGTAGTAAAATGTAGTATTCCCTGCAGCTTTGAGTTCGGTCCTGACAGGGCTCAAACCTCCTATACTTCTGAGGTTGGTAAAATGAGGACCCAGATTGTTTGGGATAATATGTTGGCATTGTAAACTGCCCAGACAATGCTGTAAAGCACGGTGGAACGATATATAAGTCTGTACTATTGCTATTGCCATTTCTGTGGTCAAATGGACTTCGGCAACAACATACCTTTTGTTCCCATTACCTTGACTTCTCAAGGCTTCAAGGTGCATTTAAAACTTTCATAGCAGCCAAGGTTCTATGAAATGGGTCAGGAAAGTTGTGGGCACTACTCTAGCAAGAAAACTCTGAAAGCAGGTGGGCAACAGGGAAGTAGGCGTGTTCCCTTTATTTGGGAAGTAAAGGATCATAAAGAAAAAGAATGTTGGTCCTAACGTGTCTTTTCAGGGGAAGAGAGGAAGGGGTCACGTGTGGGTATTCTCAAAGCCTGATTGGTCCAAAGACTCAGAGAAAAGCTCTTAAATGCTCCTTCCTTCTCCTTATTTCCCAGTTTCCTTGATGGTGAACACTGGACCTGAAACCTAATACAGAGAAATCCCCCCCCCCCCCCCGGAACCTCCCTGTCCTATCCTTGGCCCTGCCTTACGCTAACTAGGGCAGGTCGTGACCCCTCCCTCTCTTCCCCTGAAAAGACACGTTCGGGTAAGACCAACGTTCTTTTTCGAGTGGAAGAGAGGGAGGGGTCACATGTGGGACCTACCCAAGATTAGTCCCAGGGAGGGAGAACTATGGCCCAAGGGGAATTTCAGCCGCCACCCTCTGCAGGACCCTACACCCAAAGGAAGCATCTGCTGAGGCGAATGCATCCAGTCGATAGTGCTGGATGAAGGGGGTCGGGGAAGCCCAAGCAGCCACCTGATAAATGTCTTTGAATGGCGCCTTGGTGGCCCATGCCGCCGTGGTCGCAGCATTTCTAGTGGAGTGGGCCATAATCCCAGCCGGGGCAGGCTGACCCACCACCTCATAGGCCCCTACAATGGCCTGACGTAGCCATCGGCCAGTGGTGGCCAAGGATACCCTGGCTCCCAATGTCCCCAGCTGAAAGACAAAGAGGGCCTCCGACCTGCGCACCCCCGCCGTCCACCTGAGATAGATACGCAAGGCGCGCCGGACATCCAAACGATGCCAAAGTTGCTCCCTATCACTAGAAGGTGTCAGGCAAAAATTGGGCAGAATAATTTCCTGGGCCCTGTTCACCTTTGGAAGAAAAGTGGGGTCAAGCTGAAGAATTACCCTATCCTGGTGAAATTGACAGAGGTCATCTTTGGATGATAGGGTGCCCAGTTCTGAGATACAATGGGCAGAAGTGACCGCCACCAGAAAGGCTACCTTAAGGGACAGCAATCTTAAATGAACAGTCCTAATCGGTTCGAATGGGGGCCCCGTCAAAGCCCTGAGGACCAGGGGAAAATCCCACGTCGGGAATCTGTGGATAAGGGGGGGGGGGCTGAGATTAGCCGCCTCCTTAAGGAAGCGTTTGATCAAAGGAACGTGGGAAAAAGAGGAAGAACCCTCTCCCCCCAGGACGGAAGATAATGCCACTACCTGTCGACGCAGGGTGTTATGTGATAGGCCATTGTCCAGCCCTTTCTGTAAAAAGTCCAGGACGTTGGGAATTGTGGCTGGGTCGATGCCCAGTGACAAAGGCTGCCCAGGTGGCGTTATGTATCCAGGTAGTTGACGGATGCTTAGAGGCCTCAATGGGCCGTATGACCTTGGAGGACAGGTTAGCCTCCCTCAGGAGTTGCCATTCAAGACCTAGGCGGTCAAATGGAGCCACTGGGGCCCCAGGTGGATCAAGACAATCTCCTCCCGAGGGATCCTCCATGGATGGGACACTGACAGTTGTACTAGGTCCGCAAACCTGGGCCAGTAAGGGGCTATCATGATGACTAGAGCCTTCTCTGTCACTACCTTCCTGGGGGTTCCTGGGATAAGAGGAATGGGAGGGAAGGCATAGAGTAGGCCCGGAGGCATCTGCTTCTGAGGGCATCCGTGCCCTCCGCTGTTCGGCTCTGGAAATGGGAGAAGAATCGTGGCAGTTGAGAATTTGCCGGAGTGGCAAAGAGGTCCACAAATGGGGAGCTGACTCTCTGACACCTCCCGAAAGAGGTCTGGATGGAGCTGCCACTCGCCATTGTCCAGAGTCACCCAGCTTAGCCAGTCCACTTGGTGGTTGTACTCGCCTCCAGCCAGAGAGCCCAAGAATGCGTCCCTCCCTGACAGTTTATGTGGGCCTTTGTGGCCACATTGTCTGTCAGGAGGAGCACGTGACGGCCCTTCACAAAGTCCTTGAAGTGTTGGAGGGCCAGTCACGCTGCCTTCAGCTCCAACCAATTGATGATGTGTTGTAAGTCTGAGGTCCAACAGGGCCCCCCCAACCGAACAGACTCGCATCTGTGGTCACAGTCACTCTGTCCGGTTCCCAAAATGAGCAGCCCCTTCATAGGGCTGGGGAGAGCCACCACTTTAGAGACGCTCAGGCTCCCGCTAGGAGGCAGATGGTCTGGAGGGAGTTGCTCATCCTCCTTTTCTGAAAGGGGATGAGTGCCCACTGGAGGGGACGGAGATGGAGTCTGGCCCATGGGACTATCCCGATGCAAGAGACCATCTTGCCAAGTAACTGCGACAAGATCAGTATGGAAACTAACGGACTTTTGTGAACCGTTCTGGCAAGTTGGTGGAGGCTAGACTGATGGTCCGGGGACAGTTGGACGATCCCTGACACTGAATTTATGACCGTCCCTAAAGGAAGTGTGTGGATGGAGAAAGGTGACATTTGGGGAAGTTGACTGAGAACTCTAGGGACTGAAGGCGCTGAATGGTGAGCTGAAGGTCTGCTACTGCCTGTCGAAGGGACCACCGGAATGGACCTTAGGTGAGCCGCCAATGCCGCCAAGACCTTTGTGAATGTGCGAGGGGCCGATGCCAGGCCAAAGGGGAGGGCCCTGTATTGGTAGTGAAGGTTTCCGTGCGAGAACCTCAGGTACCTGCGATGAGCTGGCAGAATAGGAATGTGGAGGTAGGCCTCTGTTAGGTCTACCGACGCCAAGAAATCCCCTTTCTGAATGCCCTATAGGGTTGATCTGAGTGAGGACATTTTGAAGCGCATGTATACCAGGTTACTGTTCAGGCATTTGAAATCCAGAATCGCCCTCCAGCCCCCCGAACTCTTTGGAACCACAAACAAGTTGGAGTAGTGGCCCTGACCTCATTCCGCAGGAGGGACCGCTTCCACCGCCTGGATGTCGAGAAGGTGCTTTATGGCCAATTCCATCATGTAGCGGCAGTGGAGAGAAACTCCAGTCTCAGACTGTGACGAACTGTAGACCTGACCCAGGTGTCCGAGGTGATTTCGTCCCAATGATCCGCATAGAGGGAGAGATGGGCGCCTATGGGAAAACTCGGGTTCGAGTCACTTCCCTGCGGAAGGGGAGACTGCCTCCATCTCGTAAGGGCCGCTTAGACTGGTGTTGGAATCTATTACGGTCCTGATAAGGCGGCCGGGAATACTGACTGACTGACCTGAATGATTGGTACAGTTGCTGATGGTCATATTCAAGGGGCCTATACGACGGTCTATGATAAGGGTGAGCCCGAGTCTCAGCCTTTTTGGAGTTAGACGGGAGAACCTTTTTCTTATCTTTATTCTCAACCAAGATGGGGTCGAGAGCCTCCCCAAAGAGCTTGGGACCGGTGAAGGGGGCAGCTGCCAGGTTCCATTTCACCTTGTTGTCTATCTGCCAGTTATGTAACCACAGCAGAAGATGGGATGTAACCGAAGTGGCCAAGGCGCTGGAGGCAAATTTGACCGCGTCCGGAGTCGCATCAGCAGAAAATTGGGGGGCACAATTATTTTAGTAATATCCTGATAGAGGTGCCCATCCTGGTATGTGATCCTGGAGCTGGCGCAGCCACATAACCGTGGTGCGGTTAAAATATGAGGCCGTGGCCACAGATTTTACAGCCCAGGCAGAAGCATTAAAATTCTAAAACCCTATGCAGGGTAAGTTCCGCCCGCTTGTCCTCTGGCTTCATCTTATCTGCGGCATCCCCAGAGACCACCGGAGATGAGGAGACTAAAGCTGCAATGCGTGTATCAATAAATGGCAATTAGAGGGCCTGAGCAAAGACCTCCTCTACATTGTAGAAGCATCAGTCATTGCTTCCCAGGTTAGAAAAGTTGGAAGGGCAAGCCCACTTGGTTTTTATCACTTCCATAAACAGAGGAGGAGCTAGAATTTCCTCCTTGTTCGTGGCTGTGTTAGAAAACATGGCCATATCTGGGTGTCTGGGTGGGGGAACCGTAGGATCCCCAGTTCAAATCTTGGTGGTCTTCCTGGCGTTGTGTAAAAGGGTTTTGAACATCGCTGGGGGGGAAAGACCCGTGGAAGAGGGGGGGGTCCGGAGGAACGGTGTCCTTGTCCTCCGAGAACCCCATGTCGTGGAGGTTGTTCTCCCCCAGGATGGATCCCTCACTGACCATGGGTGGGGAGGGAGCCCTGTGATACTGCAGGTTGTGGCTGGCCTGAGCTCTAGAAGAGTGGGAGCTCCTGTCTCTGGGCAATGCCCCGGGAAATGGCCGCTGAAATGAGCCTCAATGCTCTCATGGAGGTGTTCCAGGTCCTCTAGGTCCTCATGAGAGGAGCCTGGATCTTGTGGAGCCAATCTACATGCAGGATAGTGTGCTCTGGAGGTGCCCTCCAATGGGTCCACAGCCGCCCTCCATGCTGGTTCTGGGGAAGCAGAAGGAGAAGGGGACACTCCCTGCCTGGAATAAGCATGGGATCTAGATGGGGAGACCGAAGGAGAGGACGGGCTGAACCCCCTCGGAGAACCTGATTGGTTAGATGAAGGCCTGACCTTGGGATCTGGATCTGCTGGTCAATCTGGGCCTGGTTGATTGGGCTTGCTTCTCGACCCTGGCAAAAGTTTTCTCCAGGGCCTTCTGTCTCCTTGCCTCCTCCCTCGATATGGCTCTGGATTGGCGCTGAGTCGTCATGGTTTTGGCTACAGGTGCCCTGCTTATAGAACCCTGGCCCTGGTCCTCCCCAACTGCCATGGAAGTCTCTACCGGGCCTTGAGTAACCTCTGGTCTCACCTCCATCGCCCCACTCACGTGAATAGATAAGGCCTCTGTAGGCCCTGCCAGAGCCTGGACCTTCGGGAGCTTTGCAGGTTGTTTTAAAACTGTCTCTACGGACTGAGGCCTTTTCTATTGCCCACATGGCCGTTAGAGGCCTTCCGCACATGGCATCCCAAAATGGCGGACGGAACTCCGGGCGCTCATCTTGAGTCAATGGCAGCCGCCACTGGCTCTCAAACGTCGCAGCCGTTCATCTCCCGCATGGGATAGAACTGCTCCTATCCTGAAAGTTCCACGGCGAGGCTTGCCTGATCTAGAAAATGGCTTTGCGGTGTCTCTGAAGCCTGGGACAGCGTTGATGCCAGCAGCCGTCCTATTTGGAGGCGGTGACTGAGCGGAGCTTTTTCACGCACTCTCTGTGAGCGCCGATAATCCGAAGCCTCTAGTTTCGCCATTCGCTGTCCAGAAGGCTCCCGAAACTGCGCTTGAGCTCATCACCCCCGCTAGCCCAGGGATATGATTAAGACTCGAGGTCCGCGGAGAGGGAGGGCAATGCCCCATGGGGCTCTCCCCGACCACGCAAGGCAGAAAGGACTGTCCCTTGGGCTCATAGCAGAATTTGAAGAAATTTAGAAATTTAGAGTTGTCAATTAATTGAATTACAGATCTGTATCAATAAATTAATTCCTACCTAGTAATAACTCAACAGTGCTTGGACCAAAAGACTGAGAGGAAACTGGGAAATAAGGAGAAGGAAGGAGCATTTAAGAGCTTTTCTCTCAGTCTTTGGACCAATCAGGTTTTGAGAATACCCACACGTGACCTCTCCCTTTCTTCCACTGGAAAACTAAACATCTAAATTGTCCAATAGCACTTTCTTTTAAAAAGTGCAACATTCCTGAACTAGAGTGAAATGGGCTTCATTTCAGATCTGGGGATAAATAGATCTCCAGCAGATTTTCCATGCAAGGAAGAAAAACCCATCCTTTACCTCTAACATCTTACCGTATATCGTTTGAGTAGTTTACCACTTTGACTTGGAATATGCTCTGTCTGGCATAGGCAACGATCCTGTGTGACCTCTGCAAATAAGGAGTGAATTTATTCAGGCGGTACAGATGGTTTCATAGATCGTTCTATAATTACTTCTTTCATATAAAATTGACCACATTGAAAATATAGTAATGATATAATCAGAGGTGCAGGTAGGAATGGGGGAAAGTTATATAAAGTGCAGATAATGCAATTTTAGGCAGATTTAATTTGTAGTATTTCTCAGAGAAAAGAAAGTCTAGTCATATGGAACTCTGCCATCCTTTTTACTTTTCTTATCTGTTGCATGATTATGTTATGAGGTTTCCTTGCACATCTTGTAAAGTCAACACAAACTATTAGAACATATCTATCAGAACCAGTTTTGTGTAGCGATTAAGGTATAGAAACCAAGAGACTGTGACTTCTAGTCTTTCCTTAGGCATGAAGAGAGCTGGGTAACCTTGGGCCAGTCACTTCCTCTCAGACTTAGCAAGGAGACTAACCACTTTCAAAAATGTTGACAAAAAAAACTGCATGGACTATCAGTGAATAATGGACTAGCATCATCTTTCAATATCCAAGAAATAAAGTTCTCTTCTGAAAAAGATCAGTGGTATACTTGGTAAAGCTGTTCACATGGCATGCTTATCTACAGTTTTAACTAATTAACTATATTTCCTGGGTTTGGGCAGCATACTGTACTCCATTACATGATCTCATACTAAACATGTTCTATCCTCATACTATCATGTTCACTAAACATTGTAAGTTAAAATATGGTTCTCTGATGTATGGATTATTACTGTATTGTGTAAACTCAACCAAATAGCAGGACTTTTAGTTATATTTAACGGTTTGAGCTCTGTGAACCAAGCCTGTCTTTTCACTTTGTTGATGGGAAATAAATTTATTAAGTCAATCTTGCTCTCATAATTTTGAATTAAAATACTAATGTTTGTATTGCCAATATAAAATATATAAGGTAGAACTAAAATGGTAATTCCAATTGTTTTGAAATATGATTTCTGTGTACTTATCTGGGGTTTCTGGGAATGCTAATCCAGATCATCTGAAGAACAAAATTTGAGAGTTTATTTTGCAAGGCTTAATTGAAGAAGAGAGATAAAGCAAGGTACCTCCTTAGAAGTTTTAAATTACAATTCTACCATCTTTTGCTGTGGCACTGCTGGTTGTAGCAGAAGGAGTTGGAATCCACAACATCCAGAAGCACTACATTACTTAAACCAGATGCACAGGTATCTCACTGTTGTATCTGGGTTAATCAAACACTTCCTTTTCTGCAATGTGTCAATGTTCAGGCTTAGAAGTGTCACTACACACCTAGTAATTCTTTTTGGTATAAATCTGATAGAGTGACTACTTCATAATATATAAAACCATGAAATATGGTCCCTTGTTTTGGAAAAGGTTGCTGGCTAACCAGCTGCCTTTGAAAATTTTATGCAGAAGCCTCCAGTGAAAGTGGTTGAAAAGATTTACAAACAATTCACAATCTCTATAAAAATTAATGTAGCTTTTATGTAAAAAATTCATTTGTTATTATCTTAAAGAGCTATCAAAGTAACAATTTTGAATAGCCTCTTATAACTTGGAGAAGTAGCTCATAGATGGCAATTCACACACTTCAAATTTTCTATATTGCCCCATACAAATGAAACTGATAATAGGTGTTAACCAACAAGCTTTCTGACTTTTAGCATCTACTAAAATCAAAATTATTTTGTTTTTCCACTAGTCCTACATTATACTGAAAATGTATTTACTGGTGGACAGATTCTATAGCAATTTGACTTGCTCTTTAGCATTACCTCAGCCTTTTAACTACTATTGTACAATTCAGCTCATTTATTTTATTGAGGTCACTTCTTAAAAATGTAGGTGCGAAGGTTTTTGAAACTTTCTTGGGATGTGGATTAAATCAATTATAGGCAATCTAACTTAAATTATCACTACTAGCATACTGTGCTGAAAAATAAATATAATAATGCAACTCATTCAATCACATTGGGACGATACAATGCATAATTGGAAAACTATATTTTGAATGTCACCATCACAAGTTATCAACATTCTAAAACTACGTCTAGTCCCAAAAAATTGCCTATCCATACTGTATACTGAAAATCTATTCCAGCCTTCCCCATTCTCCAGATGGAGTGAGACAGAACTCATATCCCAAACAAGCATAACATCAATTATCTTTTCTGGGGAGGATGGATGTTATTGTCTACCATATCTGCAAGTCCATGGCAGTTCAAAAAATTATTATTTAAAGTACTTTCTTTTGTATTTATCTGCAAAACAATCTCTCCCCTTTTGTGACATATTTTAAATTATTTACCTTTTTGTGGCAAATTCTGAGACGTCATGCTAGGGCACAAAAGGACAGTGGAACTTGAGGTTTTCTCCTTTGGAACTTGTTGCTGACTTTCTTCTGATGGTCTGCTCTCCTATGTCCATCCCCCCCAAAAAACCCACATGCATGAGAATTGAGAAATTGCATTTCTTGGCAAATTTCTGTTCAAATTCAGATAATGAAATTTAACAGCAGCCTTCCTGGTGCTTAAGAAGGAATTGCCCACAGGGAGTTGCTAATTGAAAATATTACAATGACAATTTTGATTGCCTATTTGTAGTTGGTCTCTTAAAACGTTTTGGCCTCTTTGCCCAGGTCTGCCAGGCTCCATGCCCTATCTGATTCCTTTAACTTAAAAATGAAAATCTGGGATGCTGTAAATAAAACATCTCACATAAAATGGAGCAATAGTGAAGAGCATTGTGAAGAAACTGGAGAGGTAGATAAGATAGTGAACAACCTCAATCAATTGGCTTCCTGCTAAATGACATTTTGAAAAGTGTTTATGAGAGCTATTTATGAAGAAACAATCAATCCTGCAGGTTAATAATGCTACTCAAATGCACAAATTCAAATGTAACTCTTTAAGCTGCCCATTTTTGGTAAGGTTGCTTGACATTGAAATGGTACATATCTCCTAGCCTGCCTTTTGGCTCCTCCACTCTTTTTCATCTCTTTAAAGCCTCCTGTTCTCAGTTCCTCACCTCTCTTGTTCTGTTGCTGGTTAATTCAATCTATATTTTCTCCTTTATTTTTATAGATCATTTTATAAAAACAGATACTACTTTTTCTGAAATTATTCTGTTTTCTGCATCCTGTGTATTTCATTATTCTTCCTTTCTCTGGTCTAATTTCTTTACCATATGGTTTCTGATTATGTTTTTCTCCTCTTTAGTGCCTGGCACCCAACTTTTCTTTAAGCCCTTCTTCCTTCAGGTTAAACATCTGGGGCTTTCCCAGCCCACATCCAAAAATGCCAGGAAAACAAATTGCCAGGTCTACTATGAGCAAAGCGCATGTACTTTGCTTTGAAGAGAGGCAGCTTGTCACATCCCAGAATCACAAGATAAGTCTCTTAAAATCCTGACATGGCTGAGCCTTTCAACACCAATGCAACCAGGAACAAATACTAGTGTAAGTCCAGAAGACGGGTTGACCCAAGTATTTCCCTACTTACACCTAACCAAGATGCAAATATATCCCGGTATTTTCTACCACATTCACAAGATGCTGTCTTAGTTTCATCCACTGCCTTACTCATCTATATAACTACTAAAGTATTTATTTCTTATTCTCACCAAGGTAGTGTTAAGGTATATAAAACTAGAAAGGCTTTCTCACTATCTTAGTAATGATGGTGACAGTAAACAAAGCAATAGAGATAGAAGGAATCTGCAGGGGCTACAAATATCAGGCTAGTTTTGTTTTATGCCACCCAAAGAGAGATCGAAAACATCAACTTAGCGCAGTATTCTGGGATGGGGGGGGGGTTCTAGTGAGCAAGTCTCATTAGTCAAAACAGTTTATGCAGATATTTTGTCTTTTTTTAGTAAACCTTATGACAACATAGGTGATAAGAAAAGATAGGGAAACTGTTGAAGTCAGAGGATTATCAAATGCAGTAAAAGCCTGGATCAGAAGTGCCCACTCTTAAGACAGGGCAATTTCCATGGAGGCCCTCCTGCTTAGGTTTGTTCCGCTTTAAAGATGAAGAAATGCATTATGATTCATCACCTATTTTAGCGCCTTCCAGAACTTATCCTAAAAACTTCGGGAGTTTGAAGATCACCACGTTTAAAAACAGGCCTCCAATGACCAGGACGTTATTCGACCCCTCCATTTTACTAGCGTCCACCTAATCCTCTTGACGGCCGCCCCAACCCCCCACCCCCACTTCGGCGGTAGCTGCCCCTTTATCTGTGCATGACTTTTCCCCACTCCGACCACCTGCATCAGCCGCAGCCGGTGCTCCATTATTATCTGCTTACGGCGCGCTTCCCAATGGTAGGCAGCCATTCTGCAATGTATTATTCTGAGGCTTGGCGAGAAGAAACCACACGGCCTTGGTCGCAGTGACAGAGGGTTTCACGGGCAGGTGAAAACTCACAATGCTCTGATGCCGGGCAACTCAAGAGACGCCAGCCGCTCCTTCCTGCACGTAACACAATTGGCCACCAGAGAGCAGCGAAAACCAAGAGCCCGATTTTTCTTGTACTTTAAAGCGAGGAGGGAGGTGGAGAGGAGGCAGCTTTGTAAGTCTTTACTGTGGAGTTAACAAGAGTTGTGCGCAGTTTGGCAACAGTTCAAAGCATGGGTCTAGTAAGGATCTTTAAATTTTCGTCTCACTTTGCTGGGGAAAGAAGTAGTGACTACGGTTGCTCAGGAGAATAAGATATTATGTTAAGCACATGTTTTTGAACACTGGATCATGATTCCTTCTCAGCCTGATCGGTTGAAGAAGGCTTTCGAGCCTCTTTCCCAATAGCGGTGTTTGAGTTATTATGGAAGTCTTGAGTGTCTCCGAGGATGATTCGTTGCGAAGTAGAAAGGTGTAGACCTACGTTTATGAACTAACTTCACACAAAAACAAAGCCCCGTAGACTTTTCTAGTGTAGCGTTTATACGAACCGAGCCAAACCCCATTAGGCTGAAAACCGTGGTTTAAGGCTAAATGTTTGCGAACACAGGCAGGCGGCCTGTAACTCGGAATTCCTTTGAATAGCTGGTCCCAAATTTCGGGTTTGGGAAAGCGATTTCCCAGGGAAGAAGCCGCTTGCCTATATTCTGGAGTGTTGTCTCCACCCTGATTTCATGCCTTTCACAAGCGAGTGGGGAGCTCAGAGTGCCCCAGGACGACTTTTCACTTTGAAGTGAAACGGGCAGTGAATGCCCTTATATCAAAGGTCTTCAAACTTGACAACTTTAAGACTCGTGGACTTCAACTCCTAGAAGTCTCCTGGCTGGAGAATTCTGGGAGTTGAAGTCGACGAGTCTTAAAGTTGCCAAGTTTGTGGACCCCCTGCCCTATGTAATAAACTATGCGACTGATTGGGGGGGGGGAGATAAATTTTGCACACCTGCCCGGGGGCACGCTGTGGCTTTATTTTGTTCTTTCGCATAACCCCGGGTTAAGGTACAGATTTGGGAACTAAAAGTAAATCATACCGCAAGGACGCGCTCAGCCCTCACATCCCTTTCAAACAAGTCCTGGCCCGAGAGGAGTAAGATCGGGGACTCTCGCGAGCCTTTAGTTGGCCCCCTCCTGCTCCCGACGCCAGCACCGGCTCCGCCCCTTTGCAGCCATCCACACTCCAGACAGGCGCTGACTGGTGCCAAAGAAGCCCCGCCTTCTTTTCCCCGCGACCGCAGCTTCTCGTTCAGTAGCTGTCGGTTGGTCGCGTGAGGAGTTTCTGCAGTGCCGGCTGGGTTTTTGCGGACTGCGGGTGTTCAGTTGTCAGCTGGGATCCCAGATGGAGGTAAAGTTCCCGCTAGTTCTCGCTAGGCAGATCTTGGTCTGGATCTCGGCGTGTATTTTCCGTACTAAACTAATTTTATGTTAGAAATCGGAATAGTGTTGTAAATTAAAAACTGAGGAGTTGTTTCCCTTTCTCCAAGGAGTGATTATAGACCACACTTCCCCTCGCTCGGTGGTTGTTACCTAAATCCAGGGCGATGGCTCTAAGCGGGCATCTTTTCTACTGTTCAAATTCTCTAAAAGAAATTGGCAACTCAGAGATAAAAGATTTGGATCGCTTGGTCGTCTCTCGCCTGCCTGATAGAGGCTGCTCCGTGAGATTTGCAGCCAGGTCTCTTTAAAGTAGTTTATAATTAAGACAACAAAAATAAAAAAAACCTTCTTTTTTTTTAATTAATCGTAGGAAGAAAGCAAAAAATAACAAGCTCCAGGGAGTAACTTTCTGTGCAGGCAACTTCTCTGGTGCATTTGTGGGCTGAAAATTTGCCGGTCCACGTTTTTAAATTGCTGTCTTGATTCTAAAAAGGCTACTGTGGTCGCCTGCAGTTGACAGGGCTAGGTTTGAAGCCTACAGTCTGTCTGCTTTCTAGCCTGCTTCTGAGTGCAAACCTTGCTCTTTCTTTGTATAATTAATGGGGGAGTCCAAGGGGCTAGATTTTAGCTGAGAGGCATATAACATATATATCTAAATTCTGATTGTAATGGCCCAAGTCCAGCTGGGTTTAGGAAGGAAGGGAAAATTATTCTTCTCAGTATATATAAATATCCTTTCCTCTTATATATAAGGGTACCTGCTTTCTCTTAAGAGCAATTATATTATATTAGAAAGCATGATACAGCCTTGTTTTATAGTAAATTTATGCATGTTTGTAATTGATAGTATTTTGAAAACTGATTGGAAAATTCTTCTTGGCAAAAATTGATTCCTGTTTTCGGGTTACGAGTTAACCAAATTTGTGGAGGGGATATTACTTAACTCTGGCTGATCATAATCTATCTTCTGGCATTTATCTGGATTGGGAGAGATTGTTTGCTCGTCCTTTACAATAATAAAGCAAAAATACTTTCTGGTACCCTACGTACACTAAAGCCTGTTTGGATTAAGTTAAATTCATGAAATTTTATATAGTAATAACATTTTTCATAAGTCCCAGTCCATTTGATCAGAATGGATTTAACTTGCATTTGTGTTTCCCCAAAAGTAAGACAGGGTCTTATTTTCTTTTGACCCCCAAAATAAGCACTTGGCCTAATTTTTGAAGAGATATTATTTTTGAGGTATAGGAGGCAGCAAATGTGGTCACCTCATGGCTGCTGCTGTGTTGCAACATTTTTGGGGAGGGCTTATTTTTGGTGGAGGGCTTATTTTGGCGCATGCGGCAAAAGCCCGATTGGACTTATTATCTGGGGAGGTCTTATTTTCAGGGAAACAGTAGAATTTAAGGTGCAAGAACACATTTTGTTTCTGAAAAATTTTTGTATATGTGTATGTATGTATGTTTGTGTGTGTGTGCGCGTGTGTATATAATAAAATAAATGGGAAAAATCTTATAATACAAAAAGTAAAAAATAATTATGTTTGCTATAGACATTCTAAATTTTGTTTTAGGATAATAATTTTTTAGGCCAACTCAAAGAAAAGGTAGACGTTTTGGAGATCATAAGATTTTATAATGTGGATTGTAAAGAAGAATCTTTAGCAATAGTCTTGACTAAGAATTTTCAACAGAATTTGTGGAATCTCAGCATCTCCTTTTTGTTGCAAAGGAATGCCACCATAGCTATTCTGTAGGTGGCTTCTTTATTATATGTCAGGTCAATGTAAAGTTCTGTTAATTTTAGAGTTCAAGTTAATTTTGATTTATTTTGGATATCTGAAGAATATCCGCATACATGATATAGGCCCTGAAGAAAAACTACATCAGTTTTGTTCTTAATATCCAAAATAATAGACCCCGCATATGTGGCAAACGCTAGGATGATGAAGATTAAAATTACATCTTTAGATAATATCCATGCATAGCTAGCTCAATAGAATTGCTGTATACTTTCATGGATTTAAATTATTAACTCTAACTCTTCTTGTTGTCACAATTTCTTAGCTGCCGTGAGCAGTGATCATCTATTGGTGCTTTTCAAGATTTGATGTCAATTCAATGACTATGGGGAATCAGTTGGCACCTGTGCCTCCTTTCCTACCTCACTTGCAGGCTCTGCATGTGGTCGTAGTTGGATTAGATGCAGCTGGCAAAACATCTCTGCTTTACCGTCTGAAGTTTCAGGAGTTTATCAAGAGTGCACCTACCAAGGGCTTCAACATGGAGAAGATCCGGGTGCCACTGGGAACCTCTCGCATCATTACTTTCCAAGTATGGGATGTGGGTGGCCAGGAAAAGCTACGTCCTCTCTGGAAATCCTACATGCGCCGAACAGATGGGGTTGTTTTTGTAGTGGACTCAGCAGAAGTTGAACGTTTGGAAGAGGCTCGAGTTGAATTGCACAAAATTGCCCATTCCTCAGACAACCAGGGAATCCCTGTGCTTGTGCTGGCCAATAAACAGGATGTGGCTCATGCACTCTCTGTAGCTGAGGTAGAGAAGCACCTTGGCTTACATGAACTGTACACTTCAACATTGAGCCACATCCAAGGTTGCAGTGCCATTAGTGGACTAGGCCTCCAGCCAGCCCTGGAAAAACTGTATGAAATGATTCTCAAACGCAAAAAACTCCTTCGTAATGGTAAGAAGAAGTGCTGAGAAACAATGTTTCCACCTGGACAAAAGTTAGTAATCATTCCAAGCATGATTCATGGCAACTAATGAACCAAGTCTTCAGTTTCTTCCTTGGTGGTTTTTAATTATTGGACAAATGAGTTGTTGAATATCTAGACATTTATCATTTCTACTTTCTTGTTACCCTAAAGAGAATGAGCATCTGTCCAGACTGAAGGAGAAACTTTTTTCAAAGTAGTGGGTTGTGCTCTATGAGTTCAGCAATCCTTTCATACTTAACTTTACCTTTAAAAAATATCTTCTTGGGCTCTTTTCAAAGACTCTTGTTTTTTACAGAAAGCATAACTTAAACAGATTGATTGTGGACTTAAGTAAAGCATCTTTGTCATCTTCAATATATTAGTCAGACAACTGGAGTGTGGAGAGGCTACTAACTTTTTTGGGAAAAAGCAAGCATCAGATGTTATTTTCTGGAAGGACCAGTAACCTTTCACCTTCAGCAAAGCCCTGCTGGACCTCAAGGCACTATATAGATATCACTCTTCTCAGCATTTGCAGATTACATGGAACAAGAAGAATGAGGAAAAGCAACTGCAACTGTTTATATTTTCTTGAATCCCCCTCTTGTTCTAATTATGGGAGTCTCTATTTGTTTTTTTAAATGAAACAGCAACTCCTCCATCTCCTTAAGAGCAAAGTATGCCTTATTCCCAGATAGACTAAAGCTTTGGCATAGAACATTTCAGAAATAAAATATTGGATATAGCTTTGCCTGAGAAGATGAATTGGCTTTGAATGTTATGTTTGGAGAGAAAGGTATAAAGGAACAGAGCAGTTCATTAAATGAGAGGATCATGAATGGCTCTAAAATTGCAGGTGTTTCTTTTCTGATAATACTTCCCACTTCCAAGCACAACTACCAGAAAACTAGATGTGGCACTTGGCTTATACTTTGACAAAGAGTTTTAATTGAGGCAGAACTTCCAAATGAATTTTTCAATGCCTAGGTTCCTCTTACACAGTAAAGAGTAATTTAATAAAGCAAAAAGAATGTTACAAGAATAAAATGCAACTGCATAGAATTAATAAATTCAGTAACTTCATGCTGTGAGTTTTTAAAAAACTTTTTCCATTTATCTTTACATTTCCTTTGCTTCGGTAGACAAAATTGAATATGTATAATGTTTTTCTAAGCACATAATCACTCTAGTCAGACAACTCATATCTAGGCTGAAGGGCAAAGGGAGCATTGTCCTTAGGCACAGTGGTGCTCCCAGTAGTTCTAGTTTCCATCAATCAGATCAAGTAAAATTTTACATGATCTGTTTTGAAACCAAAAGAAATTTACTATCTAAGAAGCTTGATGCAATTCTATTAATGCAATTGGTAGAAACATGACTTTCCAGATTCATTTTGCAAAAACATGTTTATAGTGAAGATAATATTAATTCATAATTTAGATCAAGTTTTTTTACATTATCAAAAATAAGTTGTTTTGCTGATGGGTAAAGAGTTAACATTTGTGCTTCTTCATTTTAAATTGGGCATATCTTGCACATTTTTTGCAGTCTGCTGTGGCAGTCTAACCACTAGCTCCAATTCTTCCCAATGAAATTCTTGCTGGATTGTTATTTGGTTTCAGCAGAAATTATTGCTTAGTTTATAGCAGGTTTTTTAAGTTGATACCCTCCCAAATATGTTGGATAACCTCCTTGTAGGGTGGAAATTATACCTTTTTTTAGCTTTAACATATCAAAGATGACATTAACTTGGAAATGGTTACTGAGTGGGAGAAATCTTTCAGTAAACATCTTTTTGAAATATCCCCATTACATTCCAGCTCACAAGGACTCCTGAATATATATTTTAAAATACTTAATTATCCTGTCCAAAATTATGTATATCTTTTCCATTTGCTTCTAAAGGTTTCATTTCTGGACACGAGAGAATGGAACAGTGCAGGAAAAGACTTCTCTTTCCAAAGAATTTCAAAATACTAGAAGTGACCTATTGAGAGGCACTTCCAAAATGAGATGCCCTTGTATGCCCCTAACTTGAAGTTTAAAACACATTCAGAAGGCTACCGATATATTCATTTAAAAATTAGTAATTTGACCCTTCATTCCAACTCTGTAAGAAAATACAATTGTGATTTATACAATGGTGGAGTGACAGCTACTTGGTTTTCTTTTTTGATATGTCTATTCCTTTTTTCTCACTGAAGGACTGCAATGAGGCATTTATTAAAACAGGTTCTAAAGTCTAAGAAAGCCCCAGTTCAAATGAAGCCCTTTGTGTTAGTGATTCCCCGACTTTTCCAACTTAGCATCCTGAAACCATTTGGGGATAGAGCTTGCATCTCTCAAACACTGAGCTGATGCCATGTACAAAGATGGGAGTGATAGTACAGTACCTCATTTCTTGAGGGCATGATTCAAGAAACTGTGCTACACCTGTCTTTTTGAAACTGCACCACACCAATAGCTAAGAAGTGGTTTCAGGTTTGTAATTTAAGGACAGCCCAGAGCAACTCTTCTGTTCAAAGTTCTGTTTGACTTTTAACCAAAAGGATTTTTATGTAGATTTTGCATAGAGAACATTTTCTATGGAAATGAGAGGTAATTTATGAAGAATAATGCATCAGGAGGAGGAAGAATGTACCTAGCACTGTGCAGTATACTTTTAAAAATAATTCTCAAATTTTCAAAACTGAGTGCCTGAAAGATCTGTCTAATAGTCAAGAGCTTGGTTCTGAACTTGATAGCATTCTCCCACAGCATAGGTTCTTTCTCCTTGGGGCAAATATAGGAGAGAAAGTATATTTCAGATGATTGCCCAGACAGGCACTGCCTTGCAATGCTCAAATAAGGGGGATGGGATGGGAAGCAGCAGCTGGATCATAAGAGAATTGAGGGCAATGGGTTTAACCCTGCTCCAGAACACTTATATAAGTGCTTTCCAAATCCAGCCTGCTCTGGCACCACTCCCAGGATTAGCCCTGTTGACTCATGATCCTCCTGGGCAGATGTTCAATCTCTGGTTTGCAATTGGTTCAATGCTAATATGCTGTCTTTACATGCTTTGTAGTGCAGGTAGGGAGATAGATATATCTTGGAAAACAGCTTTGAAATGTAAGTCTGTCCATATAAGGAAACAAATAAATTGTATTTTTTTAAAAAGTGCCAAGCTATATTCATTAGTTAATCTCCTCAACCTCAGGTTTCTTAAATCACAGCTATTAGCTATTAATATCTAGCAGTTCAAATTTCTGATTATAAATGTGGAGGGGTGGATTATTTTATTTATTTTTAAATAAATGTGGAAGGCAAATAGTTATCTGGCTGTTACTCTGTAATTGGTAACATTCTACATGAGTCTAGCATGCTCTGCTCAATAAAGTGCCTTCTCAATCCTAGCATTATAGGTTTTGGCATAAAAAAATTAAACAAAACTGGTCTGTATATTTAATCCTGGTGAAAGGAAGTCCCAGGTAACTTCCGTAGGGCAGAAGGAATGCTGAGTTCAGCAGTGTGGAGGAAAAATTAACTACAAAGTAGTTTCTTCTTAATTAATTCCTTAGGTCAGAACAATCCAAAAGCAACTGCCTTCCATCTTCAACCTCCACCCACATCCATGTTGTCCTGCAGTAGTGGGAAAGGGGCTGCAGGGCAGCTTGTTTCATGAATGAAACTGCTTCTTCAGAATAAAAGAAGTAATTTCTAACTAGAAGTGGAATTCTATATGTGGGATGTACTAAGAAAAACTGAAGATGGAGACATTGGTGAATTGTTTTTTGCACCTTCCTTTTAAAAAACTTTATGCCAAAGCCAGCAACATTCCACCACTGATTACAGAAAAGTATCATGTTAGCAAAAAATCTGGGGTGAAATACTTCCATCTGCGAGTTTTCTTTTTGAAGGGAGGAATTTTCAGTCATATTGGAAGCAATGCAGTCCAGATGGACTTTTTCATATTTATGAAACATAGTGAACATATTAATAAAACCAGAAGTGTGTTGTGATATATTTTCATGATGGTTAAACCTGAATCAAATGCTGAAAAATATACCCAATAAATTTATAAAATCCAATCTGTCATGCTCTAAACTTCAGTGAAAGTTCAAATAAAAGTGTTTAAATCTAAAGCACTTTAAATATGTTGTCTCATCAGTAATGACTCCTGAACTTCTCTCTCAAGATTTAAAATCACATGTGAAAAATCCCATAATAGCAACATTTTAAAACAGTTCTCAAATTGCAAAAAATACTTTAAAGGGATTTTTAAAAAAATTCATGAGGAAGAAGTTTTTGATGCTCCTAAAGTTTTGATAGATACCGGATCTGAAAAATAGTGACTAACACCAATGGAAAGATGGGAGGTGGGATTTAGCTATGGCAATTATGGAAAACTTTCTATTGAAAAGCTACATAATGTATGTATTGTTACATTAATATTATTTTATTATATTATATACATTATCATATATGCATATATGTAATTGTATTATGGTATTTTTATTAGAAAGAGGTAGAGAAGAGGGATTGGATATGTTCAAAGACCCACTAAAATAAAGTTAAAGTGACTTCTGTTGCCAATGTCAGTGATGCACTCTTGTAATCTAATGTCAACATCCTTGACCTGTAATAGAAAAAGGCTGTGGCTGGAAATGATAGACAGAAATTGTTGACTTTCTGATTTGATCTGCTTCTATCATAAAGACTGAAAGACTAATATTGGATATACTATAGCCTGTATAAAATAACAGCAAAGCAGCATCTCATCCTGTTGTTGTCCAGATCATTGGGAATTTGCAACTTGGGAACTTATCACATCTGATTGCCACCAGCTTTGGAAAGACTGCAGTGAAGAATACCTCTAAGCACCAAATTTGGTAATGATAGTAACTTGCCAGCACCGTTGGCATGCAAGAAACATAAGGCTTCCTGTTGAGAGGATAGTGATTTGCAACAACCTTCAGATTTTCTTACATCAGACTAGCATCTCCTCTTAGGGAGTGTTTGTGTATATGTGGTTGAAACTTGGATCTTGAGATGAGCTGCAGGTGTTGCCTGCAAAGTGTTATCAACTGTGTCTCTCCAAAGGCAGATGTTTGTACAAATAGGCTCTGCATCTACCATGAATTTAGAAGAACTGTCAGAGGAAATGCCCCTTTTGCAAATGTGCAGCTAACTAGGAAGGGATGATTGAAAGGACTTGCCATCCTTTCTTAGTGTTATGTTCCTCCTTGAAGTCTTTGATAATTCATCAGTCCAGCAAAGCCAAATCTTTCAGATTCCTGCATTAGAAACAGCAAAAACTTTTTTCAAAACCTCCTGGCAAGAGAATGATCATGAGCAATGAACATGTTGCTGCTGCTATTGCTACTACATTCATACACAATGTGTCACACACAGCCTAATTTCAAAACTATGTGTGGAAACACTGCAGAGTCTTAGAAACCAATTGGATCTCCACCTTTCTCCTGTTTCCTAACACTGCCCCAACCTAACCCCTAATTGGCATCCCACATTGCCAAAGAGACTTCCTTGCCCCAATGTCAAGGAGGAGTCTTAATTAGTGGGATGCTATCAGATGGAAGTTGCTTAGGCAAGAACAGCAGGAGGTGGTGAGAGAGAGATATGCTCCTCTGTCAGACATAGAGAAAGATGAGCAAGATGCAGGAATGCAGCTGCACGTGTTAATTATAGTTTCGTGTGCCATTACTAGCAGTCTTCCCACTTGCAAGGAAGGAAAACTTCACCTGCAGAGTAACCCCAGAAGCCACTTGTTGCATATTTGAACAATGATTGCTTGCATTACCCAGGCAGAGTCATAAAGTATTAACCAGGAGAAGTGTAGTATTAATGCATAGGCTGTATTCTCAGAACACAACTAATTAACCAGCCACATCTTAGAAGATTAATGTGTGTTTTCAATCCATAGGAACTGTTTATGGTTCTGGATGTTGACTGAACCCAGAAAATTGAATTAATTGACTCAATACTGATGTAGATAATCATGTAAAAGTGAGTTTTATGAAGCAAACAAGCCTGGCAGAATAGCAACACATAGAAGGTGTGATAAATGGTCAAGATGTTGAATTAGGACTTGGGGGAAAAATCAAACTCCTAGATAATTTGGATATGGTTGCTGAAGAAGGCTAGGCATTTGGACAACTCATTCAGGCACGGTTTATTGAATTCAATTTTATGGATAGTGCAATATATTGACTCATACTAGCCAAATCACAAACAAGATAATCACATTTCAGTTTGAAAGTATTGTGTCAAGTCAGTATATCTCTCAGCTCAATCCTAGTTATTTGACAAGGTAGAGGGAAGGTAAGCTCCACTTATGCTACCTTAAATTCTTAAAGGAAAAGCCTAATAAATACACATAGCTGTAAATGTAATAAATAAATTACATGGAAATACTATATGCAATATACAGGTAGCTCTCAGCTTACAACAACTCATTTGGTGACTGAAGTTACAATGGCACTGAAAAAAGTTACTTATGACTTGTTTTCAAATTTATGATTTTTTTCAGCATCCCCATGGTCATGTGATCAGAATTTGGGTGCTTGATAACTGGCATGTATTTATGACAGTTGTAGTGTCCTGGTGACATGTGATCACCACTTGAAACCTTCCCAACTGCTTTCTGACAAGCAAAGTCAATGGAAGAAGCTAGGTTCCCCTTAACAACATGATTTATTTAACAGCTGCAGTGATTTGTTTAATAATCGTGGCAAAAAAAGGTTTAAAAAATGGGGCACAACATACCTAACTGTCTTGCTTAGGAACTGAAATTTTGGGTCTATTGTAATTATATATTGAGGATTATCTGAACAATATTAGATTCTTAACTACAAACAAGGCATTGATGGCTGGAATAATTGAGAAATCTTTTCTGTTGAAGAATAAAAATACTGAGCTTGAGCAGGTACAACTCTCCTTTTAGAAAGGAAGCAAAGATTGGGTGATTTAATTATTAAGTCAATTAATTACTGGAATATAGATTGCTTATAGCACTAAGACTGTAAAATTTTTACTTTCCCCCCATTCCAGAGGTGGGTTGCTTCTGGTTCGGTCCGGTTCAGCCAAACCGGTAGTGGTATTTTGGCCTGGGTTGCAGAACCGGCAGCAACCCAGGCTGGCCACGTCCCCGAACCGTTGCCAGCATGTTGTTTAGTACTTTAGTAACGAAGCGCATGCAAAGCACACACAGAGTGAACCGGTAGTAAAACTGGGAGCAACCCACCTCTGCCCCATTCCTGTATCAGGAACATCAATGAAAGGGACATAAAAGCCAAGATGCCAGCCATGACCATGTGATCAAAGTTCTACTTCCTTTTTTTATGTTCTTCATTTTGCATGGATCCTCCCACTACAAAAATGTTAACAAGGGGGTTCAAAAAATTCAAGATGGCAGCCACAGCAATCTCTACTTCCTTTGTCACATGCAAAATAAAAGAAGTAGAACTTTGATCACATGGTCATGGCTGCCATCATGGCTTTTTTGCCCCTCACCCCTCATTGATGTCCCTTATACAAGAATGGGGGTCAAAACTTGATAATCGTAGTATTGTAAGAAATCTATATTTTGAATTAATTGCCCTAGTAATCAAAATACCCAATTATTGTTTCCTTTCTAAAAGGAGAGTTGTACCTGCTCAAGCTTGGTAGTTTTATTCAGGGGCAAAACCAAGTCATCAGCAAATGACCTTAACTTACTGCATAAGTTTCTTTTTAAATTTTTACTCGATTCTTGCAATATGTCTTATATCTCTAGTCAATATTTTCAATAATTAAAACAAGCAGGAGGGAGCAATAGGCATCCCTGTCCTGTTACTTATTTGTATCCATAGTGTTTTGTTAAATCTTTCTTGACAACTATTTGTGATTTCTGTGAAATATAAATCTTATCAACTTAATACAATTCTCTCCAAAATGCATATCTTCCAAAATTTGAACAGGAAAGCCTGTTTCAAATTATCAAGGTCTTTCTCTATGTCTAAGAAAATCAATGCAGTATTTTTCATTATGTTGGGCCAGGTATTCCAAAATGTCCACTTTATTTCTTCATTGGATGTATAAGACACTAATTCGGAGGACTTTAAAGATTAATATACAATTGAAACCAGAACTTTTCCTCTTAGAACTGATGAATAAACAATTGCAAGGGGGAGGGAACTGATTGAACGCTTGACTTTTTAAACCCCCTTATTGAAAGAAGGCAATGAAAAACCATTTTTAAACTATTATTTTTAAGAGAACCTTTTACTTGATGTTTCCTGTTGTATAAACCTCATAAGGGGAATATAATTTCTTCTACTTAGGAGTTAAACAGAGCTTCAGTTTTTCCATAACTACAACAAAAACAACAAAAGACTAGAAAGGGAAAGAGAAAAACCCATCACACTGTTGTGACAAGATCTCTAAAGAACCATAGAGTTTGTTACCAATTGAAACCACTGCCCATTGTGAATTCTTTTAAATAAGACAATTAGAATTGCTTCTTCCTTCCTGAGCAAAGAGGAAATAGACTTGAGTTTCTGAGTAAGGCATAAGCAATTTTTCCCCTCACAAACCGCAAACAACATATTCTAGGATATAAACTGAAGTTGGTGATGAAGAAATGGCAGGAAAGGCATTAATGGAGAGTGGATTCCTAAAAAGAATCAAAACTTAAGGAAAAAAGATAAACCATAGTTTTATTTCTAGAGGAAGAATTCTTACCCTATTATAATTAATTCAGAATGTAATCTTGAGGCAACTTAGAGCTTATGAAGGATAAAACTGCATAGATTTCAACTTCTGCAGCTATATCTTTATATTACTTGATCAGATTTATTTCCATTCCTGCTGTGCTGTATAGTTTTATCTGCCAACAGCTGCAGAACTGATTTTTTGATTTATTTTTCTGGTAACACTTCAAAGAATCATATCATTAGGCAATACTTTTATTTTGAATAAACCAATAAAGACCCCCCCACAAAAAAACCCAGGCAAACTTTCAATTGTAGTGAACAGGATGGCAAAAGTTAGAGCAGAAAAATAACAAAACAAGTTAATTGATATTTACATGATCTTTAAGTTGGAATTAGATTCAATAAATATATTAATTTTAAACTGAATATTTGTATGTGATTTGTTCTTGTTACAGAGATTTTTCTAACTAGTTTGTAACTTTTGATTATTTATTTATATCCAGCTTTATTCTTTTTTATAAATAACTCAAGGTGGCGCCCAAACTGGTAGTAGAAAAATTGGCAACCCACCTCTGAGACAATGGCAACAACATCTTGCCAAAAGTATTTCATGAACCTTTTCAGGAAGTCACCAGAGTCAACACTGACAAAACATCCCCTTTCCCCAGCCAAAATTCCCAAAGACTAACTCTATAGCTCAACTATGCTGTAGTGTAGAAGAACTTACATATAGTATATACATATTTATCTAGTTATTTCCTTCAGGGTGGGTAACATTGTGATAAATGCAGAAAAGGTGTAAATAATAGACAATATAAATTAAAGATGTAAAAAAGAATTATAAATAAATCTAGTTTAAACTTTTCATTGCAACTTTCCAAACATTTTTATCTTTGTAAACCATCCTTGCTTTATCCATATCCCTATACATTACACACACTATTCTTTAAACATCCCTTTTTTCCTGAGGATCTGATTACCACTGCTCATGACATCTGTACAAGCATTTGCAGACTTTAAAATGTTTCCATTTGCCCATCTTTAGTAAACATTCTACAAAGGTACATAGAACTTTTCTTTAGGTTTTTGCTATGTATAGCATATATAACCTACAATCATGCACACTATTTTTCCTGGCAATCAGAACTTAATATTTGATTCATTTATTTTCAGATTCATATTGTTATCTCATGTAATCCAATATTTACTGCAAATTATTCAGATCTTCAGTCAACAACGCAGCACTATCTCATTGATCTATCCACACACAGTCCCTAACATAACAAGTATTCTTTACACATTTATCCATCAATATCTTAACTAGCCAAGAGGACACCATATACTTGGTGCTGAAATGTTGTACCATTTCCTAAGACTTTCCATTATTTTTAGCCATAATTTCTAGCCATCATTATTGCCATTATTTAATTCAGCAACAAAACTTAATTTCCATATTCATAAAGAACAATATAGAATTCAACCCTATTCTCTTTGTCCTTTGTCCACTTTCCCTAAATCAAAAAATTCTATAAATTGATGAGAGATTGACATTAGGAAACAAATAGATAATCGATCCAGGATCAATTAGGATTAATTTTTGGGATGATTAGGAACTGAAGCCGTGGTAAATTTTCTACAAGTTGATTACAGTAACAGTTTGTTAACAGAGGGTTTTGGAATTTCAATCTTGTCTTTCTTTTATTATCATTAATAATTTTATTACTTTTATATAATATTTATTATTATTTTTTTTCTGTTAACTATTTTGTTATTAATATTTTATACAGATAACAAACTAACAATTTGTAAACAGATTTAGTAGTTTAAAATTTTGTTGGCCTGTTTGCCAAGGGGTGGCAATATAATACAACATTGTTGTATTATATTTAAACTATATTATATTAATCAGCATTCAATCAGAGAGGATATTATGTATATATGTATTAGTCTTTTTTAAGACATTTTTAAAGGCACTAATGTTTTGAATGTTTTTTCTTCTTTTGTTCTTTTAAAAAATATTTTGGTTTTGTGTTTTAACTCTCTTTAAATAAACTAAGTATTACACACACACATATTATGCACACATATTTCTATAAATTTTCTTAAGTTCATAACAGCAATACATGGAAAACAAAAACAAAAAATGCCCAATATAAAATTGTATTGTGGATCCTCTTTTCCTTTTGAACAAACTAATTTCCTTATGGGTTTTTTTTTTTCTTTTGTATAGGAAAACAATCCTATCACTCTTCCAATTGTCAGGCTCAAATACACTCCTCATACCCATGCTAAATAAATCACCCTGCTACTCCATAAGCTATATCTAAAAGCAAGTTCTTCAGAAAAGAAGTGTTTCAGAGAAAATGCAGCTGAAAAAGCAAGTCTCTATTATAAAACTCACTGTGAAGTCTGGCAGCACAGAAGACCCCACCCAAATATATATTTCAGCCTGCTTGGTTAATGGAAGGAACAAGAGATGAAATGGCAAATTATCCTTGTGCTGTGAGATACTGAATATAAAGTGTTTTGGAAATAAGCCTGGGAATGTTGTAAATAAGTGGGTTTAACAAAGGACAAAAATGTGGAGGTCGTTTTGGGGCCATACTGCAGGAGTACTTGAGCTTAGAAACAAAGAATTATATTTTCTTTGGTCCACATATTACAATTAGTTGATTATTTGATTAGGTGCCATCAAGTCATTGTTGACTCAGAGAAACCATATACTGTAAAATCTTCCTTGCTGTTTGTCATCCTTTTCTCTTTTCTTCCACCTTTTCCACCATTAGAGCCTTCTCCAGAGAGTGTAATATTTAGAATTTTAAATAAAGGAACTGTTTTATAAATAAGATAGCATACTTGCTTCATTAACATAGATCATTTGCAAGAGAGAAATAATGGCCTGGTCCAGATAGTTATTAAATCTACTGTTTCAAGTTTGGTCTTTGCAAACCAATACTGTAAGGGAGTGGCTGCTCTCTGGTATTTCCCAAGACTTTCGGTAGCTGTCAGCTGCCTTTTCTTTGAACCAGAGTGTCTTCTCTTAATTCTACATGCCCACACTGGGAGCCTGGCTACGCTGTTCTTTCACTAAACAACTGACCGACAGCAAGTTCCTCTCTTTTTAATTACTGGTTGTTGCCTTCATGTTTTGCTGTCCTCTGAAGAGCACGTAGCTGAACATTCAGATGCTTTTAAATATGGGATAGGAAATCCCAATCACAACATTTCTTGGACACCTAAGAATACAATGATGTTTAGGGATTTGAAGGCCAAACAATATGTGAAATTGAACCTCAACCTCCCATCTAAGAACAATGTAGGATGGAATCTGTGACACTTGCAATAGGGGTTTTGTATTACTATTGCACTGGTTAACTAACATGGGGTTTCTTGTATTTAATTAAAGCTCGAACGAGGGCTCTGTGTTGGAGGTAGAGACAGGACTGAGGCCGTCTGGCCTATGGAGCTAGACAGCAGTGAGGCAGAGGAACAGCTAGAACCTGTTCCCAGTGTGCGAATGCGCAAAACTGCCAGAAGAAAAGAACAACTCAGAAATCAGGGTAGACATGGGAGTAAAGTCACAGGTGGAAGGTGGTTGGCCCCTCCCATAAGAAATAAAAAAGGAGTGAAAGGGGAGTGGGCTTTTGCAGGAAACAATTCGTTCGTTCAGTCATTCTATTCGTTTCATGAATGTGAAGAGCTGTCTATGAATCTCAGAGATTATGTGCCCACTTTCCTTGCACAGCACCTCATTTGCAAAATATTTACATGGCAGCTTTCCAAGATAGATCTAAGTTCTGTACTCATAAATATTCCTTTGAAAGACTGTTGGCCAGGTCTTCTGAATGTGAATGAGAGGAATTCACATTCGTTTAATAAAAGGGGTTTTGTTGGGACCAGGACTCTGACTCATGCTTTTTGTGGAAGCCTAGGTCAGAACACTGGTTTCTCCACTGACTTTGCTTTTCAGAGGGTCACAAAAGATAATTACATGTTCCTAGTATAGCTGCAATCATCATAAATATGAACCAGCTGCCAAGCATCCAGATTTTGATTATATGACCATGGAAATGCTGTGATAGTTGTAAATGTGAAAAATAGTCTTAAGTCACTTTTTCAGTGCCATTTTAACTTTGAACAGTTACTATTGTAAATTTAAGATTACCTATATGCAAGTCAAGCCTTGAGAAAGGACTCAATATAATCTTTTTTTCTATATATAAAGTTTTTTATTTTTTCATTTTCATAACATATAACCACATGTATACTATTACATAGCCAACATTGTATTGTATTATTAAATGTTTACATCAATTCATCTTACTATCAACTCCCAAAAAATAATTATCCGCTCTTCTGTTCTCCATACACCATATTTGTCACTTTCTTCTCCCTCTCTCCTCCCCCTCCCTACCTCCTTTCTTCCCTCTGTCACCCTTCTCTTCTCTACTTCCCCTTCCTCTCTCCTTCTCCTTTCTCCCCTTTCCATTCCTCCTTTCTCTACTCCTCTTCCTTCCCCCTGCCCTCTCTCCTATCCCTCTCTTCTTCCCTTACCTCTCTCTTCTACTTCACACTCTTCATCTCATTTACTTGGTGCTTCTGATATATCTAACATATATCTTCCTCTTTCTTTTTTTTTAAAGAGAGAACAAATATATAGTCATTATACTTTAAAAAAAAATCCTGCCTAATTTTGGCTGAGATGTAGACCTGGTTACAATTCCCATCATCATGTTTATATAATTATACATCCTTACGTGCCCCCACTTTGTAATTCTGTCTTTTAATCTCAATAGTTTCCCATTGTAAGTATATTTCATGTTCCCTGTCCATTTTTCCATATCTTGGTTTAGATTACCCTTAATTGTCTATAAATGTCAATCCTTACTGTTCAATGTTCATTACAATTCCCTTAATCTACTATATAGAATAACAAGCGGTACACATCTCACTTTGTTCCTCATCTTAAAAGTTCTATATATGTCCATGTTTCATATATTTTAACCCATGCTTAATTGTCCTTCTATTGTCATATTCAGTCAATTAGCAACTCAGTTTAATTATCATGTATAAAAGTGAATCACAAACCTCTGCTTTATAATCTCCCCATATCAGTTTCATATTTGTCCATATTTCATATGTTTTAACATTTATTTAATTATCTTTCCATTATTATATTCAGTCAGTTAGCAACTCCATTTTATTGTCATATTTAGGAATAAACCCATTATCTTAGCTTTATATTTTCCCATATAACAATTTCTATTTTCTGATTTTGTCTTTTGTTCCACTTCTCTATTCCTGCCTTCTCCCATTTCTTTGTTTTGACATGTCCACCCTCTTCAATTTTCCCCAAGCCTCTGTCAAAAAGTTCTTTTATATTTCTCTTTGTGTAATCTCCTATTTCAATTTTCCTTATGCCACTGTCAACCACCAAAACATCTTTTGTCTGCTTTTTATTCCCTTTTGTTGGGACAGATCCCCCCTTTACAATTTTCCCTATACCACTGCCAAGCCCTATGGAGTTTTTTGTCTGCTTTCTATATTCCACCATTTCTACCTTTTCATTGTCTCTGCCCCCTGCTTCCTTCCCTTCTTCCTTAAATACCTGCTGAATTCAGAATTCTACCTAGGCTTGGTTTTAATTATTTATGCATATTTTTTATAATTTCACGTTCTTCAAATTCCCACCTTTCCATAATGTTCAGTCCCAAAGTTACAGTTGGTTATACAATTCTTATTTCAGAGTTCTGGTCCACCTTAATTTATCTACTTCAGCTGCTGTGGGAAAGAGCGATGGGAGCCATCTTGGTCTTTTATTCTACCTTATTGTCCAGTTCCAAAATTGCAATTAGTTATACCAATCCAGGTCTGTGTGCATGCCCAAGATGGTGTCCTGTCACATTTGAGGAGAACTTCGGGAAGATGATTGTCCTTCTCGGGGCTTGCAGGGGGTACCCTATCCCATCATTGGTTCCAGGTGTAGCTATGAGAACTTCCTGGGACCTCGGGGATACCCTTGAGCTGCAATTTACTGCTTCATAGCCAGAACATTGTGAGTGAAATGTAGTGGTTGGCAGTGAGAGGAGAATGAAGAGCGTTGGCGGCTGCTGATGTGGGTGTGGTCAGCGGCGGCAGCGGGACACCTAGCCTGGGGTCTCTGCAGCCAGCATGGGTGTGGGTGTGGTTGTCATCGGCGGGATGCCTGGCCTGGGGTCTCTGAAGCCAGCGTGGGTGTGGTCAGCGGCAGCGGCGGCAGGACACCCAGCTTGCGATCTCTGCGGCTGCCACTCCACTCACCATGGTGTTATCCTGATTACTCCCCCCCCTCCTCCTTGCTTATGGACATGATAAATTGGATCAGAGGGGAGTGGCTGAGGCAGCTGGCATGGATACTGATGCCAGCAGAAGATGACTTCGGTAGTTGGCATGGGCGCAGTTGGAGTGGGGGGGTTCCTTCGTTCTGGCCCCCTCCGATATCACCATCATTGCCTGGGCCACCGTACTGTGTCATTTCGCCATTTGGCCTCTACTCTTGTGACAATATGGGTTAACGGAGTGCGGCCCTGGCGATGGATATGAGTGCAGCTGATGTGGATGGAGCCTATCTGCTGGAGTTGTTGGAGTTGGAGCAGCCGCTACTGCCACAGCTGTCCTCATCGCCGCCATTACTAGCCACTTCACCACATCACATCATTATCTGCTGCATTTTTGAAATCTGGCCGTAACTCTTACATATGTCCTTAACACCAACTATTGTTATGATGGACATAAGCTTCCCGCTACCCCCCTTGAACACTGTCGGCTGCCCCCCCCCCCGTGGACATGTCATCTCCTCGTTCCATCTCCCTGTGATGTTATGCCACATTCTCCTCTATGTTATATTGCGACAGAACTTTATTCTCTTTGGGAACTCCCCCTTTCCCGGGATGGCCTTCTTGCCTATCAAGACACTTCCTTAATGACGGATCTTGGGATCCCGAGAGGTGGCATGCGAAGAAGAGACTTCTTAGGGTTTTTTTTACAGGGGTTTTTAAATCAAATTTTAAGGGGGCGGGGGGGTGATTTGGATGGCTCAGACAGGCTTGGAGGGGGGAGTCTGCCAGGGCACAGGCCAGAGCTAACTAAGGGGCAAGGGTCGAGAGTGCTGGGAAGGGTTGGGATTCTGGGGGAGACATTAAGCCGTTCCATTGGAGGGTTCACTATCTCTACTGTTTGTGGGAGAGGCAGCTATAGTGGGGGCCGAGGGCCAAATTATGTTCAGGGGACACAGGTTCGCTGTTTAAGAACTATTGCGCATTCCTACCCTCATCACCCTTCTCACACCCCTGGGTGCTCGGGATTACAGGACCCTGGTCTCTGGCTGGTGTCGCTTAATGCCAGGTCTGTGGTACATAAGGCTCCTCTCATTTACGACCTCATACAAGCGGGTAGAGCGGACCTGGCATGCATTACGGAGACCTGGTTGGGCCATGAGGGAGGTGTTCCCCTTAGTGAATTATGCCCACCAGGCTTCCGGGCATTTCACCAGCCGAGAGACCAGAGCAGGGGCGGGTGGATAGCGGTGGTTATTAGGGAAAGTCTCGGACCTCAGGAGGTCACTGTGCCTCAGATAGGCAGGTGTGAGTCCCTTTTTGTGAAATGGGGCCTTGGAGTTCAGGTGGGCCTTTTGTTACATACCTGTCTCCCTGCTACGTTTCATCGGCCCTGTCGGAGCTGCTGGATGTGTTAGCTGAATTGTCAGTTGATTTCCCCAGGCTTAGACATCTGAGTCAGCTCAGGAGTTCATGGCTTCTGTGATAGCTATGGACCTAACTCAGTTAATTCAAGACCCCACCCATAATGGGGGACACACACTCAACCTGATTTTTGTCTCTGGGCAGTGGATGAATGATCTAGATTTAGGGGATATTTCTATCCAACCCTTGTCATGGTCAGATCATTTCCTCATCAGGCTTGACTTCCATACTGCTACCCCTCACCGCATGGAGGCGGAACCAACTAGATAGTTCCGCCCCAGGCACCTGATGGACCCTGAAAGGTTCCTGATGGAGCTTGGGACTTTTCCTGAATCCCTTACTCACAACTCGACTGAAGCCCTAGTGGAAGCCTGGGATAGGATCGTGTTGTGCCTTTGCGGCCTCTGACCCAGTGTCAATCCCGGGTAGCTCCCTGGCTTACCGAGGAGCTCCAGGAGATGAAACACAGAAAAGACACCTAGAGAGTGGTTGGAGGGCCAGCTGGTCTGAATCTGATTGAACACTAGTAAGAATTCATATTAAATCCTACTTAGTGGCGATAAAAGCTGCAAAACGGCAACATTTTTTCACTCTTATCGCATCCGCAGATAACTGCCCAGCCGCCTTGTTTAGGGTGACCCGCTCCTTACTTAACCAAGGAACTGGGAAAGACCCCTTTCAGGGTAGGGCTGAAGAATTTGTTCAGTATCTGCAGGATAAAATCACTCAGATCCAGACAGGCTTGGACTCTGACTGGGTAGATTTGGGCGAGTCGCCCGGGATGAATCTTGTGGAGACCATCTGGGATGAGTTTGACCCTGTGACCCCTGAGGGCATGGACAGGATTATGGGGAGACTCAGTGCTGCCATTTGTGTCCTGAACCCGTGTCCCTTTTGGTTAGTCTCGGCTTCCCAGGAGGTGACACAAGGCTGGCTCCAGGCGATTACCAACGCTTTGTTGAGAGAGGGTTTTTTTCCCACCGCCATGAAGGAGGCGATGTGAGGCCTCTCCTTAAGAAGCCTTCCCTGGACCCAGCTTCTTTAGCCAACTATCGTCCGGTCTCCAACCTTTGTTTTGTAGCGAAGGTTGTCGAGAGTGCAGTAGCACATCAGCTTCCCCAGTACCTGGATGAAGCTGTCTACCTGGATCCATTTCAGTCAGGTTTCAGGGCCAGATACAGCACGGAAATGGCATTGGTCGTGTTGGTCGATGATCTCTGGCAGGCACGGGACAGGGGCTGCTCCTCTATCCTGGTACTATTAGACCTCTCAGCAGCTTTTGATACCATGGTATCCTACTGTGACGACTCGGGGGGTTGGGAGTGGGGGACACTGTTTTATGGTGGTTCTCCTCCTACCCGTCAGATCGGCAGCAGTTTGTGTTGACTGGAGGGCAGGGATCCACCCCGAAGCACGTCACTTGTGGGGTGCCCCAGGGGTCAGTTCTCTCACCCATCTTGTTCAACATATATATGAAACCACTGGGTGAGATCATCCGTGGTTTTGGGGTACAGTATCATCAATATGCTGATGATACCCAACTTTTCATCTCTACCCCAAACAACCCAAACGATACCCTCGACGTGATTCCCGATGCCCGGAGGCTGTGCGGATCTGGATGGGGAGGAACAGGCTCAAGCTCAATCCCTTCAAAACTGAGTGGCTGTGGTTTCCATCATCCTGATTGGTGCATCTTGTTCCATCTTTGATGATAGGGGAGAAATTTCAGCCCCCTCAGAGAGGACCCGCAAACTGGGCGTCCTCCTGGATATGCAGCTTAGTTTAGAAGAACACCTGATGGCCCTGACTAGGGGGGCCTTTTACCAGGTTCGCCTGGTACATCAGTTGCGCCCCTTCCTGGATTGGGATGCTCTGTGCACAGACACTCATGCCCTCGTCCTTTCTCACCTGGACTACTGTAAAGCTCTCTACATGGGGCTGCCCTTGAAAAGCACCCGGAAGCTTCAACTGGTCCAGAATGCGGCTGTGCGGGTTATCATGGGGGCACCTAGGTGCTCCCATGTTACACCCCTTTTAGGCGGCCTGCACTGGTTGCTGGTTGTCTTCCGGGCATGATTCATGGTACTAATTATGACATTTAAAGCGCTCCATAGCTTAGGCCCAGGATACCTGCAAGACCACCTAGTGCCACCAGTAGCCTCCCACCGTCCAGTGTGATCCCACAGAGTTGGCCTCCTCAGGGTGCTGTCGGCCAGACAGTGTCGTCTAGTGACCCCCAGGGGGAAAGCCTTCTCTGTGGGAGCACCTTCCCTCTGGAAAGAGATGCCCCCGGAGCTTCGTATAATCCCCGACCTCCGGTCCTTCCAATGTCCACTAAAAAGTTGGCTTTTCCAGCAAGCCAGCCTTGCCTGAACAAAACAAAACAAATTATTAATTATTGTTAATTTTAATTGATTTTTTAAAAAAATGTTATTGTTAATTTTAATTGGGTTTGTTTTGGATAATCTATTTAAGTTTTTTTAACTTTCGTAATATGTGGTTTTTTAATGTTGTATGCTGCCCTGAATCCTTGGGAGAAGGGTGGCATATAAATCCAGTTAACCAAACCAAACCAAACCAAACCAATCTTATTTCAAAATTCGTGTCCACCTTAAATTTAGTTAATTGAACTACTATGAAAACAGAAGAGAAGCTGGGGCCATCTTGGACTAGAAGACCTCCAAGGTCCCTTCCAACTCTGCTATTGTATTGTATTATTTTTGCAGACAAAAAAGAAAAGAAAAGACTTTGCATTTCCCCAGTTCTTGATTTTCTTATTATTTTTTCCTTGGTACTTTCCACTTCTTGTTGGTTATAATTGCTCAAAATATATTAATTGGAACAAACTTGCATACAGCCAAATTCAGGTATGTTTCTCTTCCCTCCTGCTTTTCCAAGTTCTGATTTATGGCAGTTGGTTAATTAAAATTTCCCACACAGGCAAGATTAGGTTGTCGGTTGTCAGTAAGGAGATGATGCTTTTTTCTTGATCTTTCTCCCTTGTTGCATTCCAGTTCTCATTAATTGGAGTTGCTTAAGATATATTAGTTAAAAAGACTTGGATGAAGCAAATCTTCATGCTCCTAGACTCCTTTAAAAACACAAACTTTTTAAAACCAAAACCAAATTTCGAGTTTGTGTTTAAGTGGGTTGTGTTTAAGTAGGTTTGTCACTTCTCTTCTTTCTCCTTTCTGTCCAAATTATTTCAAGCAAATAATTCTCTTTGGAGCTAGTGATTCAACACTCCATTTTTCCCCTTCTTTCTTTTCGCAAAAATCCTGATCTGTTCATCAATATTATTTATGCTCTCAAGGTTCTTTGCCTTTTCCAAATTCTGAATTATAACTGTGGCTTACCAGGCTTTCATCTTGCCTCTGCATGCTCCTGTTCAGCTGCTTTGGCCTGGAGCCAGCTCTTGTGCAGCATGTTGCTATGCTGCCGACCTGGCTCCAATTCAGAGGGCAAATCTCTGACCTACAAGGGACCTGTTGCACTCCCTCTGGGTCTGATGCCCCTTCTTCACATACACACCCACATGGGGGTTCTGATCCAAAAAATGGATCTTGGAGACAGTTTGTCAGACAGGGTTCATGTGAGACTCTTCAGATCTCACATCCCACACGTCTGTCCAGCTGGAGAACTACAGGTTGACTCGGCATAGAAACCAAATCTGAATGGGAACAAAAAGAAGAAATTACACGTGGTAATAATATTGCAGTATTAGGGGAATGCTTGTAAGGGTTTAGGAACGACAGAAAATCCTATGCCTAGAGGGATGCACCTCTACTGCAAGTAATAAACCATGGTTTATAAATCCTATCAACTGGATTCACATAGCATGTTATGCTAAGATGCAATAATATTAAGACTTTGTATGATCTATGAACCCAGCTGAGAAATGAACACTTGAAACCTTCACAAAACGATTCTTCTAAACTGCACTGTTGTTGCCTCTCAAATTTCAATTAACATAAAGACTTCACACACACACACACACACACACACACACACACAAACGCCAAATAATCTCTTTGAGTTAACCAACAATGAATATGGGATAAAAATCTAATAAATAAACAAATAGTGAGCATAATAATATAAAAGTCTACACATGTTCAGCCCAGAGTTGATTACCCTATATGCTTCATAGGTCTAAGTTAAAATATATTTTAAAAAATTAGTGAAAGACTAATTTGTTCCTCCCATGAAGGATGCAACAAGATTGGCTGAGAGCCTCACAGGCTTTCAGAATAATGACTATGGGAGGTTTAAATGGGAGTGTCACTAGCATCAGACTGCTTTCAACTCAGGGATCAGTCACAGGTGTTTATCCCCATCACCACCAACAATCCCTCCCCCTTGCTGTCCCCTCCTTCCTCTTCATATGCCTTCCCAGCTGTCTGTCTGAAGAGGCTGCTGGTAAAACAAAAGTCTGGATTCCTTCTGTAGTTCTTCTAATTCACTAGGTCACATAAGATCATATGGGAAGGATGGAGAAACAGATGCTCTTGACAGCTGCTGCAGTGTCTGGGGAAAACCTTGACCTTACAACCTGTCCAGACAATTTCTTTATAGCCTACCTCTGCTTCACTTCCTTCCCCCACTTCCCACTTTATTCTGTCCCCTACCCCTCATCTCCTCAGGAAAAGCAATGTTTATAGAAAAAGAATAGAATGACTGTGCTTGAATATATGCTCCAGCTAAAGCAGCAAAAAATCTCATTTCCAGCTCTTTTTTTTTTTAAGAAATCTACTTTTGCTTCAGGTAATTTAAACTCTAATTTTGTTGACCCTAGAGAAAAACCTTCTGTTCCCTTTGCCTTTACATTTGTAACCTTGGAGGCAGAGGGATAATGTACTAAGCAGAAAACTTAAGAGTTCTTAAGAAACAGTGACTTTTTGTCCTGAATGAAGTTTCCTGCACAGGTGGGTCACTTATTCAATTGGAAAGGCAAACCCCTTTACAATGTATTTGTAACAAGAAACAATGTATTTGTAAGAGTCCTTGCTAACTGCATTGAAGCCAAAATGGCAACATCTGTATTGTAATGTCACTTCTTTGTTCTATACTGTATATGTTTGCTTCCTTCTTCACCACTTTGCTGGACAGCCATGAGTTTGTATTTTCATTATTGTCATTTATGCAATTCAAAATGAATTTTCGAGTCTGAAAAAGAAATTATGGAGCAAGAAGTAGTTGAATGCCACAAATTAGGTTCTGAAGACTCATCATCATTATCATTGCTACTAACTTTCAGGATTACTAATAATCAATTTGAGGCCTGGGACAGCTACAAGGATATTTGGAAGGCTATTATTTTAATATACCAATTTTCTCTCTGTCCTTAGTTTTCTCCCCCAAAAGTCTAATTACAATTAAATTACTGTCATTTGCTCATACCCCACTTGGATCTATAGCCTACTCCTCTCTTTTAATTGCTGCAATTTGTTGATGAATACAATTTGAAGCAAGTTCCCATTGTGAGGCAAGGATCAATTAAGTCTGCATCAAGCTGGGATGCTGGGGAAAGGAGGCAATTAGGGGGGAAGTGGGGGCTGGTCCTGTTGCCAGATGTCCCTTCTGCTGCCCCTATTCCTTCCCAGAAGAAGAATGCTTCTATAAAACTTAATATATTCATAAAATTCTGGGAACACTATACCAGTGAATAGAGAAATTTGCAATAAAAATATGTGATCTAGTATGTTATCAGACAGATGGAATTAAAGAAATACATTTTTTTTTCACTTGGTTTTGTACTACAATAGGAGCCAAATTAAGTTGCCGAAGAGATGGAATTGCAGTGATTTTTACAGGAAACAGGTCAGAATAGTCAAGATGACCTATTCTGTGTTTCTATTAAGCATTTGAAATTATTGTTAAACATGGAACTTGGTACACATTTGCAGTTTTACGAATAAGCGTGCAATTCCAGGAACATTGTGAAATATTAATTCAAGGAATGATCATGTTGATCAATGAAAAAATTAAATGGCCAATAATATAAAAAGTAAAATCAGCTTTACATTCTGATCAAGTATAAGCTTCCCCAAATCTCACTCCCTGTCTCCACAGCAAGAAGTGTTCTCCACACAGTTTTTACTACTAATGGTTTTAGGAGGCTTACTGAAATTCCTAAAATGTAGGGAAAAGCTGAATTTCAATGGCACAATCTTTGCTTTGCATATGCAAAGTATCAGATACATTTCTTACTTCTCCAGGAAAGGCTAAAAAAAGGGAAACCAGGGAACTGTCTTCTAATCACAGTAGGCTATGTTGGGTTGAATATGTATTAATATATAAAGTTGTGCACAACTCTTGGCATAATTGAATTCATGGCAACATTTTTAAAGCAGAAGCTTTCACAAGTGGGTTGACAGATTTGAGAGAAGGGTGGTATTGTCAAAAGATATACCAAAGGCATAGAAAAGATAAACAGGCAAGCAAATAGCATGCTACATATAAAAATTGAAATCTCTTCCTACCCTCATGCATACTTGAAAAACTGCAGATGCCTATCACTAAGAAAAAGCAAAGCTTGAGTAATTTTACAGAAATTTAAAGTGGAAGCAACAAACCTAATCTCATTTTGATGCAAAGCAAGACAAAGATAGACACAGCTGCGTTTTCTGTATCCTTTTGTTGAAGTTGACATATTATGCTAATTAGCCTTTATATAAATGGTATCCCAATGGTATTCCTGGCTCATTTGGTCCTTCTGTTTAGGAAATCCTGCATCTTTGCCTTCCTTGCTAACATTGATAGTGATTACTTGTTAGTTTTATTTGCTGAATACATTGCTGAATGATTTGCTGAACAAAATGCTGAATTGTTTATGATGAACCTTGCTCTTGGTCAGTAGTGGAATTCAAAAAAATTTACTACCGGTTCTGTGGGCATGACTTGGTGGGCATGGAAGGGGAAGGATACTGCAAAATCTCCATTCCCACATCATTCCGGGGCCAGCCATAGGTGGTATTTGCCAGTTCTCCGAACTATTCAAAATTTCCACTACCAGTTCTCCAGAACCTGTCGGAACCTACTGAATTTCACCCCTGCTCTTGGTATTTAATCTGTACCTTGCATCCTCCTCACTCTGGCAAATAAGATGATGCAAAAAAAAAATGATCCAGGATGAACATACTATGGGGTCAGTTTGATGATCCTACAACAGATCTCAGACATGTATTTGCCAGACAACAGTTCCTTCTTTTCTCCTGTCCGTCAAGCAGTTAGAAATTATCGGTTCATATTCAGATCAAGCCTTTTCTTGAGTAGTTTCTATATAGGACTATGCACAATAAGAGTTCTGATATAGTCAGAATTTTGTTTATTTTTTTTATCCCACCTCTATTGTTTTTAGAAATAATTAAAGGCAGTGAACATACCTTCCTTCTCCTATTTTTCCCATATACAACTGTGTGAGATGGGTAGGGCTGAGAGAGAATGACTGGCCCCAAACCACCCAAATTTATGGGACAATATAAAGCAGGTGGCAGTCGTAGTTAAGAAAGCCTTTACACAACTTCGGGTTGTACACCAATTGTGATATTTTCTGGATCAGAGACCCTCCACTCAGTCATTCAGGCCCTAGTCATTTCATGTTTGGACCATTGTAATGCTCTCTACTTGGGGCTACACTTGAAGAGCATTCAGAATCTACAGAGAGTGCAGAGTGTGGTAGCATGGGCAGTTCTTATGGCCCGAAGAATGGCTCATGTAACACCACTGCTCCGTGAGCTTCATTGGGTGCCACTCTCTTCCAGTCTGCTGCAATTCGAGATGTTGGTAATCACTGTTAGTCCAGGCTATTTGCAAGAACATCTCATCCCACTGGGATTGGCCAGTCCCACCTGTACTGGCAGAGAAGGCATGGTGCAGGCACCTAGAAAGCAGTAATACAATAGCCCACTTCTGTATTTTAGGAGCAGGTAAGTGTATTGTGCAAATCACAGGAGTTGAACTCAGTTTGAGGAAAGGTGTCCCTTTTATTAGAAAAAATCAACATCAGGAAGCTGTAATCTGTGTCCTACCAATTCTGCAATGTGAGAGACAAATCAATGCTACCATACTAATAGAATTGTGATGGCTCAGATCCAGTCCATTTACTTCATCAAAGAAGGTAGGGGAATTACGGTATATTAGATAAAAACAAGATATGTGGAAGGAAAGTCTGCAAGATAACCGCTGAATGTAGTCATTGGTGTATTAAATATAGATGAGTGATGGTTAACCTTTTCTGGACTGAGTGCCAAAAGCACGTGCCGAACCCCCAAAATGTAATATGCACATGGCCCCTGTACATGCCCCTCCCCCCGCACATGCCCCCCACCCTTTGCATGTGGCCCATCAACGTGCCTCAGCCCATGTGCATGCACACGTGACCCCTTATCCATCCCACCCCTCATGCATGCCCAGCAGAGACTCAAAGACCAGTTGGCTGGTGGGAGGCATGTGCGCATGCGCAGCAGAGCTGAACTGGGGCAATGGCCTGTGTGCAGCAGAGAGAGCACTGCATGCTACCTCTGGCACACATGCCATAGGTTTGCCATCACAGGCATAGATTTTGCTCTGCAAGGGGAGAAGGTTGTAGAAATTGTTTTTTATTTACATATTTTTCTTGGTTCTGTTTTTCTCCTCTTTTTTCTCTAATTCCCAACCTTTCAATTTCCTCCAAATGTCTTTCATTCCTCTCATTTGAATCTTCATTCCTATGGCAAATCTCAGGGCAGTTATCAAGTGGGAGTTGACATGCTGCATTCTAAGCAGAATTTCAGTCTCCTGTAATTAGCAAGTTGAGGATATGAGCTCTCTTTATTATATGTTGTGAATTTCATAAAATAATTCAGATGATAAATACATGTTTAATGTTAAATTGATTTTTTAAACTCCATTTTGCAGAATTAAGAGTACTTTTACTGCTTATGAAAAGATAGCAGCTAAGCAAAGCAAGATCTGAAGCAAAAGCGTGCGAAATCATAGATATCAATATGTGACCCAACCCCCTCCCCCCTGGTACCCCATCCCATAGTCCAATCTGCAAATCCCTCAGGTGTCATGTGAGTTCCATCTTCAAAAAGCATCATCAAGTTGGTATGTAGGACAGTTGGCCTTGGCGGGCCCAATCACTATCTCCAGCATGCGCAGTAGAAGGTGAGAACAAAACTCCCTTTCCACAATCTGTCCTGTACTGAAAACCTCCCTTCCCAAATACCATGCCTCCCCCTCCTCGTTTCAATGGCAGCCGAAAGCAAGTAGCGAAACAGAGGCTGACATCCGGCCCTCCTTCAGGAAAAGAAGTCATCCCTGCAAGAAAATAAAACAATAGAAACAAGACAACATAAGAAATGCACATGTCAAATAGGATCAAAGTTTATCAGGGAACTTAATGTAGAACTTCCGCAAGAGTCTAGGACCCCTAAAATGGGATTTATCAACCCACTCAGCCTGAGAGGGGGAAAAATGTTTCCAGGAGACTAGATACTGAATTCGATTCCTATGTTTCCTGGAGTCCAAGATTATTTTAACCTCAAAATGTTGCTCTCCCTCAATTAGAAGAGGGGCAGGGGGTCCCAATTAGAAGAGGGGTAGGGGCGCACAAAAAAAAGAAGTGTGCTCTGGTTTCATGAGGTTTACATGAAACACAGGATAAATCCAGTTAAGATGCTTTGGTAATTCCAATCGTACAGAAACAGGATTAATGGTTTTCACAATAGGGAACGGACCGACGTACTTCGGCCCCAGTTTCTTTGATTTCTGGGTGATTTGGAGAAACTTGGTAGACAAAAACACTCGATCTCCTACTTTGTACTCTCTTTGCTTTGCCCTCTTTTTGTCAGCCTGTTTCTTGTGCGCCCAGTGAGCAGCTTCCAATGTTTTGCGGGTTATGGGCCAAATTTGGCAAAGCTGGTCACTCCACTCGGAGAGGGACAAAATTTGTGTTTTTTCTCGAGATAATTCAGAAATTGGTATAAAGTCCTGCCCAAACACAACCCTAAAAGGGGTCAAGCTGGTACTGCTGTACACAGAATTGTTGTATGCCACCTCAGCATGTGGTAACAGTTCAGCCCAGTTATCTTGCTGATAATTGATGAAACACTGGAGGTACTGTTCCAAAACAGAATTAGTCAGTTCACAAGCTCCGTTAGTCTGAGGATGGTGGGTGGCAGTGACATGCGGTGAGCTTTATGGCTGGTGAGGCAGCAATTTTTTTAGACTTGTGGACTTCAACTCCCAGAATTCCACAACCAGGCATGCTCAGTTCCAATTTAAAGCAACAGCATTTTCCCCCCTTGCAAAATAAGTTTTCCCATTCTTTTTCTTCTCCCTCCCCTTCCTCCCGCTCTCCCTCCCTCCCCCCTCTTTCAAACAGACACACGCACACAGAGAAGTTAGATCCCTCTCTTACTCACTCACTCTCAAACAAACACAAACACAGAAGTTGGATTGGATATATTTTCCAATGGCTTGAAACCAGCTCCTCTGCCATTCCACCCCCTGCTGCCTTCCGATCCGAGCCTTTGATTGCAGGTGGAGCCACATTGCCTTTTCAAACTTGTAATCAGTGAAGCTGGGCTTATATATTTTTATCCAGGTGTGTGTGTGTGTGTGTGTGTGTGTTTGAAAAGGCAATGTGGCTCTGCATGCAATCAAACTTTTTGAATTCCTCCCCCCTCCCCACACACGGACCTTTTCCAGCTGTTTCAGAGAGGATTTCAACTCTGCTTTTGCCTGCCCTCATGAAAAGAAAAAAAATGTAAAAAGAGAAAGGCAAGAGCTCTGAGTCAGACTGAGCTGGTTGCTCCCAGAGAACTCTAAAAAGCCTCTAAAAATGCCCTCTACAGGAGGCAAGAAAACACATGCCTCCTTTGCATAAGGAATTTTTCACCTTTTAACCCTTGCTTAACTCAAGTGATCATAAAGCTAGAGTAAAGGAGGCCTGTAGTTCTCTCGCCTCCCCCTGCAATTAAGCACTAAGCAGAGTCTTCCACTGTGACTCTGTCAGCAACCACCTTAGCCTTTTTCCTTTTAATTATTCTTTTCTTTTCCTCATGACACTGGTGAGGCCCCGCCTCCACCGCCTCCCCTGACTGCACATCCCTGGTGGGTGGAGCTTAGCCCTTGGGCGGAGACAATTAACTTCAGAAACTCCTTCCAGAAGAGGAAGGTGAACTGGACCCCCCCCCCATCCAAAATTATGCATTCAGGTACTCCATGCAACTGGTATACATGTGAAATAAACAACTTAGCTAACGACTTAGCTGATGGGATTTTGGAACAGGGTACAAAATGAACTTGTTTGGAAAACAGGTCAGTGATAACCCAAATCATGGTATTTCCTAGATTCTCTGGAAATTCAACAATGAAATCCATCAATATCTCCTTCCATGGGGTCTCAGGACAGGCCACACCTTGGAGAAGGCCTTGGGGCTTTCCTGGTGGGCACTTTGCGGCAGCACAAACTGGACAACTGGCTATGTAGGACTCAATGTCTTTTTTCAACGAAGGTCACCAAAATTGCCTCTTAACCAGATGTAGACTCTTTACAAAACCAAAATGGCCTGCCATTTGCGAATCATGGGCCAGTTGAAGAACAATAGCTTTCAGATTAGCAGGAACATACAATTTAGCCCCTACCCAAGCCAGTCCATCCTTCATAGTACATTCATTTGAATGTTGTTTGAACCAGTCATCAGACTCAAGGCCTTCCTTGAGTTTGCATTTGCATATGAGGTCCATCATGACCTCTAAATTTGAAATGATTTGGAGCAGCAAGGGCAGCAAGACTTTTCGCTGGGATGACTGGGTGAACTACGCTCAGCTTTGAGCTGTTGTATTGTGGAAGTCTGGATAAAGCATCAGCCATGAAGTTCTCCCCACCCCCAGGATGTACTTGAGGGTGAAGTTGAACTGGTTGAAATGTTGCGCCCAACGCATTTGTTTAGGAGATAGCTTACGAGAGGTCTTCAACGCTTCCAAATGATAGTCCATACTTCAAAGGGGTGTTTAGCCCCTTCTAGGAAATGTCGCCAGGTCATCAAAGCCCACCTGACTGCAAAAGCTTCCTTTTCCCATATAGCCCTTCATCTCTCCGTCTCTGTCAGTTTGAGAGGTGTAAGCACATGGCTGCAGTTTCCCATCAACGTTCATTTGAAGTAATACTGCCCTCACCGCCAAATCACTGACATCAGCTTGAACGATAAATGATGCATCCATATCTGGATGTTTCAAAATGGGTTCAGCTGCAAAGAAATGCTTCAATTTCTTGAAAGCGGCTTGACATTCCATAGTCCAATTCAAAGGCTTACCCATTCTGGGCTTGGCCTCCCCTTTTGACTTTAGGAGATTTGTAATGGGCAGAGCAATGCTGGCAAATGAGGGGAGAAATTGATGATAAAAATTTGCAAATCCCAGAAAGCTTTGTAATTGTTTGCGGGTGCGAGGAGGCGCCCACTCAGTGACAGTCTGGACTTTTGCTGGGTCCATCTAGATGCCATTGTGGGAGATACGGTAGCTCAGGTAATCAATTTTTTCCTGATGAAATTCACATTTAGACAATTTGGCATAAAGTTCTGCAGCCCAGAGTTTTTTGAGTACTGATCGTACTAATGTCACATGTTCTTCACGTATTTCCATGTAAATAAGGATGTCGTCAAGGTAAACCATCACGCCCTTGTACAGGTGTTCATGTAAAACTTCATTTATTAATTACATGAAAACAGCTGGCGCCTCCTGTAGGCCAAATATGAGTACTCTGAATTGAAAATACCCAAGTGGGCAGTTGAAAGCAGTTTTCCATTCATCTCCCTCTTTGATTCTAACTCTGTAATAGGCCTCTCTTAGGTCCAATTTCATGAAGATCTTTCCTTTACCCAATTGGGCCAACGTATCCTTCATCAGAGGGAGGGGGTAAACATTTTCCAAGCATACAATATTAAGATTCTTGTAATTAACACAGAGACAAAAGGAGCCATCTTTCTTTTCTCTGAAAAAACACTGAGGCAGCCACCCATGGCCTAGAACAGTGATGGGCAACCTTTTTGGCGTGGTGTGTCAAAAATCGGCAAAAAATCGAGCATAACTCGCGTTGTGTGTCACTTCGACAAAAACATAATTTTGCGCAATTTATAGTTTAAACTACAAAAATATATAATTGCAATATAATTGTATTTAATAAACCAAAAACAAATTATTTAACATAGCTGCTTAGTAACTTCTTTGTTCATCAGTCGATTTCGTATGTTGCCCTTGATATTATTATCAGTATCACTTACCAACGGTCCTGCTTAGCAACCAAAATGTTGGCTCAGAAACTCTGGCATTGAAGCGTGCAAGTCTTAAAGCTGTCAAGTTACAAGAACCTTGCACCCCTAACCCTTTAGGAAAAAAACCCCAGGGGTCTTCAAACCTGGCAGCTTTAAGCCTTGTGGACTTCAACTCTTCAACTAAAAGAGAGACTGATAAATATTAAAAAAAATAAAACCAAAAAGCAGCTACTGCAGTGGCTTAGAATTTTACTCAATTACTGTTGAGCCCATGGAAAGTTCTGCAGCCCCAGGAGCAAAGGAAGGGGGACGGAGAGAGAGAGATTGGCTGTTTGGGGTGCTTGAAACCACCTGGCCCTCCCCAAAGGAAACCCTCATTTGCAGGATGAGCCTCGACTGGCTCTGCCCAGCGGGGTTACCCCAAGCGCCATTGGGCAGCGACGGATGCTTATCCTTTTTCCTTCGGCTGCTTCAGCTGGGACTTCAGACACCCCAAGGGAGGGACTTTATCGGGCCTCCCCCTCCCCACCCTTTGAATGAAGGTGTGATATGGCTCCTCCATCCCTGCTCTTTAACCCAGCCAGAATTACAGGAGGGCTGCCCCCGTTCTGCTTTCCGGGGTGGATCTTAGCCGAGGGACACCAAGACCCCAGAATGGGTGGGGGGTGGGGGAAGAGCTTCTTGACGGAGGCCACGATCGACTTTTGGAAGTTGTGTTTTCGTAAAATAAGATTAACCTTTGGATGTGTTTGTTCCACTCAGCCAGCGGCGTTTTCTCCCACTTAATCCCGGCGGATCCTGATATCTGAGCTGGAAAACTGCAACCCCCCGGAAATGATGACGCCCCGCTGAGTAGCTGGGACTTGCAGAAAAAGGCTGCAGAGAGAGAAGCGTTCGATCCGTAATCCGTCTGTGGGGGGCGCTGGGGACAGGCCGGGCCCCTTCTTCCCACCTCTATCCCCCCCCCACTCTTGAGGGACAAGCCCTTTCCCCTGTCCCAACGGTGGAATTTGAGGCTACCTCTGCTTTCCCTCTCCCTCCCTCAGTTGTGCAGCAGCGGCAGCGGCAGCTCTCAGCCTGGGCGGCAGCGTCACGCAGGCTGTGGAAGGAGGAGGAGGAGGAGGAGGAGGAGGGAACCAACCAAAGAGAGGCTTTTACCGAGTCTGCGCCCCACAGCCAGGACCGTCCTGGCGCCTCAAGCTGCGTTTCTTCCTGCAAAGCCCTTCTGGCGTCAAGCGGAACTCTCGGGTTGCCCGAAGGGCTTTGCAGGAAGAAACGCGGCTTGAGGCGCAAGGACGATCCTGGCTGTGGGGCGCAGACCCGGTAAAAGCCTCTCTTTGGTTGGTTCCCTCCTCCTCCTCCTCCTCCTCCTCCTCCTTCCACAGCCTGCGTGACGCTGCCGCCCAGGCTGAGAGCTGCCGCTGAAACAAGTTTGGGGAGCATGTGCGTGTCACCCGAAATGGCTACGCGTGTCAGCACTGACACGCGTGTCATAGGTTCGCCATCACTGGCCTAGAAGGTTCAATAAACCCTCTTTTAAATTTTTTGTCAATAAACTTCCGTAATTCCTCCATTTCGCGTGGGGTCATTGAGTAAATCTGGGATTTTGGAAGTTTTACCCCTGAGAGAATATCAATGCTGCAATCTGTTGCACGGTGAGAGGGTAATTTATCAGAGGATTTTTCACTGAAAACGTCCCTTAGGTCCCAATATTCTTTTGGGATTTTCTCCTCTCCCTCAATTTTTTCCTGCACTGCGGCTGGTAAGTTAGGTTCAGCGTTGGCAATATTGGGGACCCACCCTTCTCCCTCAGGGGATTTGGCAGATCGGATGCGCAACCACCCTTTCTTCCATTTGATGTGTGGGTTCCATTTACGTACCAGGGTAAGCCCAATATGAGAGGCCAGTCCATTCCCAGTGCTACAATGAAACTTAATGTCTCCTGGTGATCTCCCATCCACATGTCTATGGATTCAGTCACAAAATGGGCAGCCCTCCCCCCAGCTATAGACCCATCTAGCTGGCAAAAAGCAATGGGGAATTTCAAAGTTCTCAGTTTCAAGCCCAGTTTTTCCACCACTTCCGGCCTCATGATGCAACGTGTGCATCCCGAATCTAAAAGGGCCAGCATTTTGCTTGGGCTCCCTTGGAGGGCACTTTAAGTTCTACTGGGATGGTCATGGGGCTCGATTGGGAACTTACCAGACGATCATCGTCAGATTCAGTTTTGCTTTCCTCCGATGAGGAAGATGGTTCTTCTTCTCATGGAGTGGGAGGGAATTGCGCAGCAGGCTCCACCGCTTTCATGGTGGTGTCCCTTCTCTTCCCAGGTTGTTTATTTGGCTTCCTCTCCCCCCTGGCAGGGGGCTTTGGGCCCATCTTGGAGCGGCAATTTGCTGCCTGGTGCCTCTCCTTTCTGCAACAGAAGCAGGTGATTGATCGGGGCTTGCTTTTCCCTCCTTTTGGAGCTCCTTGGTGGGGGGGTTGGGAGGGGTAGCTTTCTCTTTCTTACTGTCTTCATGGTACTTGTCTCTGGCTAGATCGATTTCCACGTCCACTGCCAATTCGTACCAGCATTGCAAGTTACGGGGGCCCCCCTGTTTACACAGTTTTGGTATATATCTTTGTTTAAGCCATCCATAAAGCTGTCCATTAGAGCCTCTTCCGACCAACCCTGCATATAAACAGACAATTCATGAAACTCTTGTATTTAATCAGCCACTGGGCTCTTTCCCTGGGAAAGGGTTTTCATTGTGGTTCTGGCCTTCCGCTCTGTGAGCGGATCGTCAAAGTGTTTCCTCAGGGCAGCCATAAATGTATTACAATCTCTCAGTAGGGGGGAGTCATTGTTATGCAGTGCAACCATCCAAGCCGCTGCCTTGTTCTCCAGCGCCATGGTAACAACTCTTACCTTGGCTTCTTCTGTGGAGAGATCCTCTGAACTGTTGCATTAAATTCCAGACTTGCACCAGGAAAAATTCTAGGTCCTTTGATTCCCCACCAAATTTCACACCAAGCAGAGGAACTTTTGCCATCTGGCATCTGTGGGGGACCCTCCCTGTCTTGGAAGGACTCTTGCGGCTGCTGCTGCTGGCGCAGGGACTTCTCCATTTTGATGAGCTCCACTGTCTGCCCCCAAGGCCCCCTTGGGCGGAACAGGGCCTCTGCAGTTCTCTCCTCTGGCTCTGGAGATCAACTTCTCTTTCAGGACCGCTCTCATGTAAGCGTCGCCTCTCTCAAGCCTCTTCAAAGAGTTTCATAGCCTGGGACATCATCAATGTTCCCTCTAATTTTTTTTCAGTGTGAGCAGAAAAGTATAGTGTTTCAGCGGCATATTTTCATGCCTGAGCACCTGAATTTTTTTCACAGATGTCACCTGACAACAACAAAATCAGTATTATTTGAAACTAAAAGTTATGTTTATTCAAGGTACCCACTTAATTAAAAGTGTTATATAATATCAGTATCACTTAACAACGCTCCTGCTTAGCAACCAAAATGTTGGCTCAGAAAGTCTGGCATTTGAAGCACACAAGTCTTAAAGCTGTTGTTACAAGACCCTTGCACCCCTAACCCTTTAGGGGGAAAAAAACCCAGGGGTCTTCAAATGTGACAGCTTTAAGACTTGTGGACTTCAACTCCCAGAATTCCTTCCTGAGGGGAATTGTATATTTGGACTGTTTCATAGTTACATTAGAGAACTACATTGTTAAAACTTAGCACAAAATATACCTTTTATCTGAAAATCCAAATAGAGTAAACCTGCTATTATCCCAGAGCACTAATGTCATTTGTCCCAATCTGTTTTACGAGTCTGTATTAAAATAGATTTTCACTAAATTTTATAGATCTATATTTCAGGAACCTATCAGAAGTTAGGACAAGATAAGAGTGGAAGAATGAATTTTGTTGCAGGTCATGGGGATTTTTTCAGCATCTTAAAAGTGAAGCGCATGTGCATTGAACTAGCAATACCCATTTAATAACAAAAGGAAATGGCTGAATTAAATTTGGTAAAGTTGCAAGCGAGCTGTAAAAAGCTTGTGGTTTTTAAAATCATAGAATCAGAAGGGATACTGGAGGTCTTCTAGTCCAGCCCCTTGTCCAAGGCAGGAGTCTTTATATCATCTGAGACAAATGGCTGTCCAGTCTTTTGAAAACCTGTAGCAAATGAATTAAGATTCCATTAATTTTAATTGTTCTTACTGTCAGATTTCTCCTTATTTCCAGCTTGAGTCTCCTTCTGACAAGTTTCCATTGCTTCTTGTCCTGTCCTCAGGTGCTATTGCTGCCGCCTCCTCCGCCTCCTCCAACAGCACCAACACATTTGCTGCCCAGCGCTGCGGCTGAGGTGAAGCCGCCAAAGCTCCCGCTGGCGCCCCCGCAGCGTTGGGTGGAAATCTGACCGGCAGTGCTGTTGGAGGAGGAGGAGGCGAACCAGCCTGCCACCGCCAGACCCGCCACTCTTCCCGCCCCCTTCCCAGCCCCACAGTCCAGCGGATGCAGCAGAAGCAGCCCCGGGGCTCCGCTGCCGCTCCCCGCATTTTCTGGATGGGGTCTCACAGGAAGGAATCCCCCTTTGAAGAGCCGTGCTCTTCAAAACAAGTCTGGGGAGGTCCTTTGCAGGCGGCCAGTTGTAGCCACCTGCAAAGGACTTCCCCACGTTTGCTTTTCAGAAATCTCTGCGTGGCAGTTAGAAACTGTTGTGCAAGGGTTTCTTTCCATGTGCGCGGCCGCGCAGCCACGCACCTTAGAGGGAACAGTGGACATCATAAGGTTCTCCTCATCGGTATCCTGCCAAGCAGTTGCTGGCCACTGATATCAACTTGTGGTAACTTTAGCCGGAATTTCCTCAGGGTCATACTTCTGTCCTACTCCCATTGACCACCTGGGGTGGGCAGATCGTTCCTGCAAATTCAGTTTAGCCATCTGCTCCATCTCCAAAGAACACGATGATGCAGCAGCCCCCATGTCATCCTCCTGGTTGCTGCCTGGGTAGTACATTCTTTTGAAGGTTTTGGTTTTATTTACACTCCCCTCAGAAGGTGTTAGCTCCGGGATGAGTGCGAAAGTGAGATCTTGCTTAATGTCAAGCGAGCCTCCCTCAGCAACCAAGAAAGACACCACTTAACTCCATTTCGCAGAATTAAGAGTACTTTTACTGGTTATGAAATGATAGCAGCTAAGCGAAACAAGATCTGAAGCAAAAGCGTGTGAAATCATAGATATCAATATGTGACCCAACCCCCTCCCCCTGGTAATCCCATCCCATAGTCCAATCTACAAATCCATCCGGTGTCATGTGAGTTCCATCTTCAAAGAGCATCATCAGGTTGGTATGCAGGACAGTTGCCCTTGGCGGGCCCAATCACTATCTCCAGCATGCGCAGTAGAAGTTGAGAACAAAACTCCCTTTCCACAATCTCTCCTGTACTGAAAACTTCCCTTCCCAAATACTGTGCCTCCCCTTCCCCGTTTCAATGGCAGCCGAAAGCAAGTAGCGAAACAGAAGCTCTCTTTTAAGATGGAATGATGGGAAAGCACACTCAAATTTCAGCTGTAATCATCTTATTTGCTAGGGGAAAAAAGAGTTCTCCAGCTCTTAAGAAAAGGAACACGGTAAAGGAATTTTTGTTTAAGTGGCAATCTTTGTGTTACAGAACAATTATTTAGAGATCCATGGTAATGGATTGAGAAGCACAATTTTAGGGAACCTTTCCTGTTTGGAGGTAGAATGTAATTTTTTTCTTTTCTTTTTTCATCTATTTTTATTGCTCAACTTCAGTGACTTTAAAATATTAGATTTCTTTCCCCACTAATTTTATAGGCAACTCTAATTTCTGCTCTTGGAATCCTTTAAAAAAGCATTCTTTCAGAGTGAATCAGGAACTGATCTTCACTAGTCCTTGACTTACGACTACAATTGAGTCCAAAATTTATGTTGTTAAGTGAGACATTTGTTAAGAGAATTGTGCCCCATTTTATGACTTTTCTTGCCACATTTGTTAAGTGAATCACTGTAGTTGTTAATTAGTAAAATGATTGTTAAATGAATCTGGCTCTCCTACTGACTTTGCTTGTCAGAAGGTCATAAAAAAGAGTTTACATGATCCCAGGACACTGCCACCGTCATAAATATGAGTCAGTTGTCAAGCGTCTGAATTTTGATCACATAACCATGGGATGCTGCAATGGACATAAATGTGAAAACAGTCATGTCACTTTTTTCAGTGCTGTTGTAACTTTGATCAGTCACTAAATGGACTGTGGTAAGTCAAGGACAACCTGTACTGTAGTCCAACAACAGAAAATTCTAATTGTAATTGTCTTAATGTTTCTCTTCCTCCCTCCTCTTTATCCTGACATTTCATTCCATTGCCCTACCATATCCTCTTTCAACTTGAGCACTAACATTAGCTGACATCATCTAATATTAAGGTAATTTGGGGAGGAAGGATTGAAAAAAACAAAAAAACAAAAACAAAATTGTTTTGTATTATGGCAAATTGCTGAGATTACCCAATATTCCACAAACATAAAGAAGTTAAAAGGAATTAAATATATATTATTTTACATATTTATTTTTCCATATAAAAGGTTAAAAATACATTCTGGGTAGCTTTGCTTACTATCCCTTACACCTATTTTGTATTATCACTACTCTATTTTTTCCCCCACCCTCCCTTCTCCACTTTCTTCCTTCCTCCTCTCCCTTCCCTTCCCTTCTTCCCTTTCCTCTCTCTTCCTCTTTCCCCTCCTACCCTCTCTCCTTTTCTTTCTATCCCTTCCCTCCTTCCTCTCCTTTCCTTTTTCTTCCTTCTCTACCCTTTCCTCTCTTCTCTCCTCCTCTCTTCCTGTTAATCTGTTCATCTCTGTACAATCTATTTTTTTTAATTATTATCTCTTCTTCTCTTGGTATCATACCTGATTTCCAATTCTGTGCAAATACAATTCTTGTTGCCCTTGTTACATATATAATCAAATAAGTGTCTTCTTTATTATATTTCTCTGGAAGGATACCCCCCCCCCAAAAAAAAATCTGGCCTAAGCTCTATATTTCACTGTAACATTTTCTCTAACCATGTTCTTATTTTAATCCAATAGTTCCTTGCTTCTGCACACGTGATAATATGAACCCGTACATTGTTGATGTTTCCAACATTTTGTTGATTTATTTTTAAACATCTTTGCTAGCTTTTTGGGTGACGTGCCACCTATAAAACATTTTGTATTCATTTTCTTTGTATGTTGTTGACATAGTTAATTTGTAATTCCTTTCCCAAAGTTGTTGTCATTTCTCTAGCTCAATCGTATAATCAAAAATGTTTGCCCAAGCTATCATTGTATCCTTAACCACCACTTCTTCTAATTTGATTTTTAATAAATAGCTATATAATTTCTTAATGGTTCTTTCTTCTGTTCCCATAAGTATCTTATCCAGCTCTGAACTTCCCAGGTTAAAACCATGCTGTTTCTTGTCTTTTTCGCATCTTGATTGTATTTGCAGTTGTGGAAACCAACAGGAACGATAATATATCACTGGGGTGCTTAGGCTTCCAAAGTAGAGCTGCCCTGTTTGAAGCCGACACAATACTCTCTAATTGCAAAATGCCTGATTCTGACAATGTTCCCTTCTTGCTCTGCCTGAGTTTTATCCTTGGCATCCAGTGTTAAGGAACCATTGAAATAAAAAGGCTTTGACAATAGTTTTAACACCACCGTGCCAATAGCAATTTATTCTGTTCTTGTGGGGTTGCTATCTTGGAATTGGAGACCCAAAGAGATATGAAGAAAGAAAGAAAAGAAAAAAAGCTGGTGGGAAAATGTGTTTAAAATCACTTCCTATCTAAGGAGTCACCAAGACAGGAAGGACAAATATAAAGGGGAAGAGGCACAGCTCATAATAATGGATGTTATGCAGTTGCCTCAGGAAATGACAGGGCCCTGTTACCTTACTCACACCTCCCAAATGACTGGGTTTGCCCATAAGACATTGCTGTGATCTCACACCCCGAATTACAGTCCTGCATGCCTTGAGATAAACCCTTTCTAATTACACATCCAATCATGCTGGAGTCAGAGGGCAAAAGACATGCCAAACTGGCCTTCCCTGGAATGGGGTGATAATGAAGAAGGGGGTGGAGTGGAAGAGAGCCCATCCGCTTCCAAGATACACAAAAAGGGCAGAAAATAATTACATATGGAAAGAATTTGGGGAGGGAGAAAAACCAGTTTCCAGCACATTCTCCTACTTTAATTCAGATGCTACACTTCCTTCTTACCACAGCCTTTTTGGTAAGAATTGCTAAATAGGTTTGCCCCCAAAATATTGTTTTATGTGCGACTCATTTGATTTTTATTTCAGTGGGCACTGCAGAGGGAGAAAGGAGGAAATAACATAGGTTGAGAGGAATTTTTTAAAGTTGGCAATCATGTTGTTGTTGTTGTTGTTAAAGAGTACAGTAAATGAATCTGTTTCTAATTCCAGGCAGTTTTTTGTCAAGGAAAGGTGAGAGAACAACAGTAACAACAAGAAGTACTAGGAGAAAATATTTCCAGCATTAAGGACCAAGTAATTACTCTTCTTTGACCTTCCTTATCAGAACAAAGCAAGATAAATCTGAGGCATTTTAGAGCTAAGATTTATCTGTAAAATATTATAATGAATTTGGTCACAGATATGAAAAAGCATTTAGATATTTCTAAAAGGCAACCTAGAGAAATCACTACCATAGTTATTTAGGTATCGTAGAATCAGTCTTAACCCACCACATGGACTATATCAGGTTAAAACCACTCACATCATGGGCCATATCATGATATATCGCAACATTTTTTGCCTTTGTGAAGCTAGGGTGGGGTGTGGCTTACATGGGCTGTATGCAGTCTGTGAGCTGCCAGTTTGACAGGCCTGGATTATATGGAGTTTGCCATCTCATTTTGCCCTTGGTGACAATCCATTTTTCTTCCACATCTGGGTTTTCTGAGTTTCCAGGAAGCAGATGGGGAAGAAGAGTGCAGCTGATATGAAAAGAGACAGCCCAGACCCAATGTAATAGCTGTGGAAAGAAGGTGGTTTGGAAGGACTTCATCTTAATTCGCTTACTATAAATCTATCTGTGAATATATTCTGACAATTTTCAATATTTTGTTTTTGTCAAGTCCAAAAATCAAGAAGGACAGTGATGATTCTTTCAAGCAGATTTCTTTATTGTTCCACATTTTACATCTACATCAAGCATACCCTCTAATAGGGAGGCGCTTTCTTCACCCTCTTTCTCTCACACAAAATACAGGTAGTCCTCAACTTACGACCATAATTGAGCCCAAAATTTATGTTGCAAAATAAGAAATTTGTTAAATCAGCTTTGCTCTATTTTATGACTTTTCTCACCACATTTGTTAAGTGAATCACTGCAGCTGTTTAATTAGTAACATGGTTGTTAAGTGAATCTAGTTTCCCCATTGACTTTGATTATCAGAAAATCGCAAAAAGGGATCCTTACAACCATCGTAAATATGAAATAGTTGTCAAGCATCCAAATGTAAATCACATGACTCTGGGGATGCTGCAACAGTCATGTGTGAAAAATGGTCATAAGTCACTTTCTTCAGTGCCATTGTAACTTCAAACAGTCACTAAATGAACTGTTGTAAATTGAAGACTACCTGTTTCTGGACAGAGCTGCTGTTTATTCCTCTGGAATGCAACTCTCCATTCTCCTCCTGCTACTACTACTAATTCCACCACCATTTTTAGCCGTGATTAGCATTGAAGTTGCATTATTGAAATCCATGTATTTCTTGTTCCTGGATTTGCCGGCTATCTGTCACTTGATGAGTTGCTTACTTTCTTTCTTTTTTTTAATTTGACATTTTCCAAACATTAAAATCACAATTACACTTTTACAGCTTTCTGTTATTGGTATTTTTTTTTCTGATTTCGGGTTTTCCATTTTCCATTCTTCATTTTATACATATTCTTCTTTGTTTCATACTTTCTCATTTTTACAATATATAGCTGGCAAATCAATATACAATATTTATATCTCTATTGCTTTCTAAATATACAGTATGTAATGGATCGGTAGACGGACGAGACATGAGGCGTCTGAGGTAAGTAGAACAGTGTTTATTTCAAACAGAGCGAGAACTATATACAAGTAGGAATTCAGCACCTTGCCCTGCTTGACAGTTATTTATACAGAGCTGTCAAGCAGGGCGACAAATGGAAGTGCTCCTGGCAGCCCACGCTCAGCCAGCCGTGCTTTAGCCAATCAGGCACGGCTTGGCTGTTGCTGGCTGTCAGTCGTAAGTCGAGGACTTAGCACTTCTTCCCCCCTAGCAAGGGCACATGCGGAAATTTTGCCCATGCGTACTCGTTGAAGTAGGTGGGTCGGTGGTGGACACGCCCCAAGTGCTTCAGTTCAGGAGGCGGCATCGGAGAGGTAAGATGTCCCTGTTGCAGCTCCTCCCCATTGGAGACGGATTTGAATACAACTGCCAGTAGGCGGCGTCTGGATAGGCGAGGCCTGACTGGGAAAAGGCTTCTGGATGGGGTAAACCTGGAAGGGCGAGGCCGGAAGGAGTTGACAAACAGAATGGCTGCCAGAAGGTGGTAGGAGGGCAGGAGAGGCCTGACTGGGGGAAGGCCTCATACGGGGTTGTAACTGCGGGCTGCGGCGGTATGGAGACCGGCTGCTGGGTGGGCTCATCGGGCCGGTTTGAGAGGAGGCCTCAATTGATCCACATGGTGATGCCATTCGGTGCCATCTGGAAGGTGGACCCTGTAAGAACAGGGACCAGTTATTGTGGTGACAGTGGCAGGCACCCACCTTAGATCCCCAGAGGAATTACTGGCCCATACAAGGTCCCCATCCTTGAAAGTGCGGGGAGGGGGCCCCAGGTTGCCAGGCTGTTCCCCAGAATAGAGAGGGTGCAATATATCCAGGGTAGTCCGCAGACGCCAGCCCATCAGCAGCTCAGTGGGGCTTTTGTGTGAGATGGGGCAAGGTGTGGAATGCTGACCCAAGAGGTAAGCAGCCACCCTTGCTGGCCAGTCACCCCGGTCCATCCATCCCAAAGCCTCTTTGGCCGAATGGACTGCTTGCTCTGCCCAGCCATTGCTGGCCGGATGGTAAGGGGCGACCAGTGCATGGTGGATGCCCAGTGCGGCCAGGAACTCCTGGAACATTGTGGATGTGAATTGCGGGCTGTTGTTAGACACAACACTGTCTGGCAAGCAATGGGTGGCAAACAGGCGTTGCAAAGCCCGCACAATACTTTCTGTTGTGGTGGACGACATTAGGACCAGTTCCACCCAGCGAGAGTAAGCATCCATGACCACCAGGAACACCTGGCCGTGGAATGGGTCCGCAAAGTCCAGGTGGAGCCTCGACCAGGGTCCCCTAGGCACCTCCCACTCCTGGGGGCAGGAAGCAGGTGGAGCAGGGTGGGACAACTGGCATGGGGAGCACCGGGCCACCTAGGCAGTTATCTCGTCCAAATGGGGCCACCAGTCATAGCTCCGAGCGAGTGCCTCCATGCGTGCTATGCCTGGGTGGTCCCCATGGAGGTGAGTAAGCACCTGATGGTGGAGGGCTGGGGAAATAATGACCCTGTCCCCCCACAGAAGGGACCCACAGTGTAGTGACAGCTCCATCTGGCAGGCCTTGAAAGAGCGGAAGACTTCCAAAACCCATAGGCCAGCCCCTCAGGACCCAAGCCATGACCTGGGTAAGGACAGGGTTGGCTCTGGTGTGGGCTGCCACATCAGTGGCTGTCAGCGGCAGGTCTAGGGAAGCGATAAATAGGACTGACAGGCAAGGAACTGGCTGTGGGTCAGTGCAGGAGAGGGGGAAGCGGCTAAGGGCGTCAGCATGCCCCAGCTGTTTGCCTGGACAGTACCTCAGTGTATATGAATACGCTGCTAGGTGCTCCATCCAGCGGGTCATCCAAGGGGAGAGGATAGGAGGGGTTGGACGGTCACTGGCCAGAAGTCCAAGGAGAGGCTTGTGGTCGGTGAACAGCGTGAAATGCCGTCCATATAGGTAATCGTGGAACTTTTTAATCCCGGACATGGCAGCCAGAGCTTCCTTGTCAATCTGGCTGTAGTTCCTCTCCACCGGAGAGAGTGTCCGGGAATAAAAAGCTATGGGGGCTTTAGAGCCATTGGGAAGGACATGGCTCAGGAGAGCCCCCAGTCCAACAGGGGAGGCATCACATGCCAGTATCAGCGGTAGCCTGTCACTATATTGGACTAGGACAGCCGTTGACGTAAGCATAACTTTGATAGCCACGAACGCATGCGCTTCGCAGCTGCCCCAGTGCCAGGCCACGGATTGGTCGACAACCAATGCAGTGGTTTGGCTAGTGACGCCTTGTGCGGCAAGAATGGCGCGTAAAAGTTTAAAAGGCCGAGGAACACATGAAGCTCCACCTTGGAGGCAGGCATTGGGACATTCCTTATGGCCTCGACTTTGGAGTGGGTAGGGTGGATGCCCTGGGCATCTATTAAGAGAATTTGCTGTGTTTTAATTTTAAGCCCACGCCCCTGAAACGGTCGAGGACCTTCTGTAATACTTCGATGAGCCCTGAGCGGCTGTTTGCAGAGATCAGGATGTCATCGAAGTAGGGGATGACGCCAGGGAGCCCATGGAGCAGCCACTCCATGAGACTCTGGAAGATCCCCGGGGCAATGGAAACGCCGAATTGGAGGCGGCGAGGACGAAAAGCCCCACAGTGAGTGACGATAGTCTGGGCTGCTGCCGCATCATCTTCCACCGGGAGCTGCTGGTAGGCCTGCGCCATATCCAGTTTGGCGAAGATGCAGCCCCGCCCCAAGGAATGGAGCAGGTGCCGCACCACAGGGACTGGATAGGGGTTTGCCTGGAGGCCAAGGTTGATGATGGACTTATAGTCAGCAAAGATCCTGATAGACCCATCGGCCTTGACAAGGACCATTATGGGGGTCTCCCATTTAGATGTTTGACGGGTTCAAGGACGCCCTGCACCAACAATTTGTCGAGTTCCATGTCAACCTTTGGCCTAAAGGCAAAAGGCACCCTACGGGCCTTCAGCCTAATAGGGGCAACCTGGGGGTCTAGGTTTAGAGAGATAAGGGTCCCCTTATATTCCCCCTGCTTATCATCAAAGACATCAGTGTATTCCGCAATGACGTCTTCAATGCCAGGGGACGGGTCCACAGTGTGATGCACCCCCACCAGTGACAGGCCCAGCGAGGGGAACCAATCCAGGCCCAACAGGGCCGGCAGCGGTTTCTCAACCACTAGGACAGGTAGGCAGCCTTTGAACCCCCCATACTCCACCCTTATAACATAACAGCGCAGGGTGGGAATTTGAGCCCCCTGCTAGTCTTTCAATGTGGTGTCCGGGAGTAACAGCTGGGCAGAGTCGGGAAAAGGCGGCCCAAGACAGGAGGGAGCGGGAAGACCCGGAGTTGACCTCCATAGTGCAGGGTGACCCTTCTAGCAGGAGCGAGACTGTGATCTTTTTGGAGCCGGCCGTCGCCTGGCTGACCGACTCTGCAGGGGTGATAGGGAGGCCTTTGTCAATGGCAAAGCAATAATCTCTCCTTCACTGCTGGCGGCGGGGCTGCTGGAGGTGCGGCTGCGCCTGCTGGCCATATACTTGCGCGGGGGCATCAGGTTGCTGAGGAAGCAGCAAAGTAGCCCAGCAGACCTGAGCTAGGTGACCTTTTTTTTTAATTATTATTAATTTTTTTTAAAATTTCAATTTAAAACAAGTACAACATCTTTCTTTACATGCTATAGAAAGTGTATCAGTCGGTCACAAATAAACTTTGGTACATCTCCTCCACAGTCAACAGACATAACTCATGTTAACTCAAGCATTTTAACTCAGATATTCATACATATCACCATCGTCATATATCCATTTTCATTTGACTTTAATTATTATTTTAAAATATTGGTAATAATAATACTCTTAAGCAATACATGCCCACACCAGTGGGAAAAGAAAAAAAAAACCAACAACAACAAAAACAAAAAGAACAACAACAACAAAAAAAAGACAAAAAGAACAAAAGACAAGGCAGGGAAGAAAAAAAACAAAACAAAAAAAACACAGGTATATATTATTAAAAAAAAGTATATCAACTGGTTACAACATGTTTTGGTGCATCTCTTCCATTAATTCATATTAATTCAAATATCTTAACTCAAATGTTTACCATATTGACATCATTATACCTCCACTTTTAGTTAACTACAGTTATTTAAACATCTTTCAACCTTAACTATGCCAAAGAATTAATCCATAACCACATGCTGACATTTCATTTACTTGTTTGTAAAATCCTCTATTAACATCAAATCCTCATATCCTATTTTAGCTGAACATCCATAATATTTAACACCAAAAATTCCATCTTTCATGCAATATAATTTATTATCATTCTCCCTTCTTTATGTAGTTATATCGTATATCATAACATTTTCCACATATTAATTAACATTTAACTGTATATATTTTATTTTATTTTTTAGTAGTGATAATTATTGTAATTAATAACCTTTATATATAACCCAAAAGTATTTCCAACCTTCCTTTCTCATATCCAATTATTATTTATCATATCAACTCCACATTATATACATTACTATCAATATCAATTATTATTCAGCTATATCTATTACAAATAAGAGTAATTAGATTTAGCTAATTTTAAGTTGTATTCTTCCATCTGTCAGCCTATGTCTCTCCAATAACAAAACCTTCTCAGTCCTATTGTCATTCGTTGAATAGATTTACCAAATGTTTTTATAAGCAAGTCCAAACAGGGATATCTTCGCACCTTTTTGCTCAGGATGTCTCTGATGAGATAATAATGATGTCCCAGGCTTGTTAAACTTTTCAAATTGACTTTAATTCTCAAGGGTGGAATTCTCATTTCTCCTACGCTTTGTCTCTTAAAATGAATCTTCTTTATAGCTCCTCCCCTTTTCAGCATAGCATTTCTTTCTTCCTCCGAGATAAACCAGACGCCATTTCTCACATTTTTCATTTGTATTTCAGGAACATTCAAACATTCCACGTTCTCACCTTTTCCTTCATATTTTAATGTCAGATAATCCAATTTTTTTTCAAATCTTTGATATGAATCAAACGGCTTCCGAAATGCAGAAAAAAGTATCTGAAATGAGCCCTTGGGAATATAATTCGACGCCATGTTGTGTCGCAGTTAGAGACTCTAAGGTATTTGCAAGTAAGAACACGTTGGGAGCTGTGCGATCTTATCTGATCTTAGACCAACACAGCCAAGCAATAAAAGTGTCAGATCGTGAAGGGCCAATTAGTAATAGGTTAGTTTTACAACCCATTTAGAAAGAGTCAGGGGGGAATGTTAAAGAATTCCTTAAAGCGTTTAAGAAATAGGGTAACCACCGGCCATAAATCCATTAAAAAAAAAACCAATTCGCCGCTAGATTCTTCTGTTCTTTGGTTTCAATTAGCTTAAGTTTTAGTGCGGACTGTCTCTCCTTGAGTAATAAAATCAGCTTACCAGTTGAATCCACTTAGACCATTCTTAGGGGCAACCTGCAGTTTCAGTTAGCATACAGCTAATCCAGAAAGGAGTTGGCAGGAGGGGTTAATTCCAAGCCCCCCCCAGAGACTTTGCGAACGTCTCTGAGGTCACTGGATCTCCCCTCACCTTTCACTGTCTTCTCCGGGACAGCTAGGGTCCGATGACCCATCCAAAATTCCTTCGGAATAGGGGAATTTCAGGAATAGCCTGAAACTCCGTCTTCTCACTGCCAGCTAGGTGACCTTTTTTATTGCACTTGCAGCACACTGAAGATTTGAAGGGCAGGTGGATCGGGCATGGTTGCCCCTGCAACCAAGGCAAGCAGCCGTGACTTGATGGGCTGACTGCTGAGCCTGGCGCTGGGGCACAGCCCTCAATCGGTCCACCTGGTCTTCATCTTTGGGCTCATCCAAAGCCATGAGTTTGTTGATCAGGCAAGCCATGTGTGGCAGCGGTGGCAGCAGCTGGAAACGAGACATCTCTGCTGTTCGGACAGTTCCGCTGCTCTCACCTCCTCCACCGCTTGTTGCAGTGTGATTTTGGCTTTTGCCAGAAGTCTGTGTTTCAGCCGGATGTCGCGCACCCCGCACACGAATTTTTCCACCAGCAAGTCGTCCAGGTTGACTGGATCGCTACCGTCCGCAGAGACTATAAGAATTTGTTTATGGTCTCTGTTTCTTTCTGCACACATTGCTGGAAGGCATATCGGTGGGCGATCTGGGATGGGGTGGGTGCATAGTGGTTCTTCAGCCCTGAAATCAATGCATCCCAACTGAGTTCATAGACAGACTGAGGCACCGCGATAGCCCAGGCTGTGCTAAACATCTCTGGGCCGCAGGAGCTTAAAAAAAACTACACTTGCGGTTTGCCATTAAATTGTGCTTATTATTAGCGATCAAGAAACACTCAAACTGCTCCAGGAACCCGGCCCAAGATTCGCCAGCGGTGCCGAAGGGAGTGAAAGGTGGCAGTGAGGCCATGATTGAGTGTGAGGTATCTCGTTCCTTCAGAATCAAGGAAGAGAAAAAACAACGTAGTTCTTCGCGTCTCTGTTCTAGGGCTGTTCAGCAGGACCTCAAAATCCCATCCTCGTCGCCAGTGTAAAAGCTCAGTAGACGGACAAGACATGAGGTACCTGAGGTAAGTAGAACAGCGTTTATTTCAAACAGAGCGAGAACTATATACAAGTAGGAATTCAGCACCTCACCCTGCTTGACAGCTATTTATATGGAGCTGTCAAGCAGGGTGACCAATGGGAGTGCTCCTGGCAGCCCGTGCTCAGCCAACCACACTTTAGCCAATCAGGCGCGGTTTGGCTGTTGCCAGCTGTCAGTCATAAGTCAAGGACTTAGCACAGTATGGCATCTCTTTTGATTGTGTTCACTATGTTTTCCTTATGCATTGATTTTACCTCTCTTTTCGAACCAGTTATACCGCCTGTTCCATATCTTTTAGTAATCTATTTCTTCTCTATCTCTTAATTCCATCATTAGTTTGTCAATTTCTGAGAATTCTAACACAACGTTGCTTACTTTCAAGCTGATGTGGGCTTGCTACGTATATCTAGGACTCTTTCTTTGCCACATTCTGTCCCCCACCCCCTGAAATTGCTGGGCAGTGGCAAAGCAAGAAATGAAACACATAGGCCCAAGACTTGTTTGCAGTGCAGCAGACTCTGTTTCTCCATAGAAAAATTTCCTTCTTATGAAAGACTAGTGCAGAGCATACTTTGTAGAGCAAGAACAATAAATGTGGACTGTCATGCCATGTTATAGTATAATCAATCCTGGAGGTAGCATTTGGTGTTGTTTGTATTTTCATGCACTTGCATATGTCCAGGTACAGTTCATGACACTGTTCACTTCCTAGTGTTTTGTCTTTCTCAATAGAAACTAGTATACAGACTCTCTTTTCTCAGACTTCACTTCATTTCGTGATTATCCCAAAAGTGTTTTTCCAAAAGGCAACCGTACATCCTTATTTTTTCAGATCAGATTAACAGAGTTGGAAGGGACCTAATTGGTCATCTAGTCCAAACTCCTGCTCAAGCACGAGACCCTACACCAGTTCTGACAAATGGCAGTCCAATCTCTTCTTGAAAGTCTCAAGTGATGAAGCTCCCACAACGTTTGAGGACAAGCTGTTCCATTGATCAATGTTCTCACTGTTAGAAAGTTCCTCCTTATTTCTAGGTTGAATCTCTCCTTAGCCAGTTTCCATCCATTATTCCTTGTCTGGCCTTCAGATGCTTTGGAAAATAGTTTGACTCCCTTGGAACACTGCTATTATGTCTCCCCTGGTCCTTCTCTTCACTAGACTAGCCATGGCCAGTTCCTGTAACCGTTCTCCATATGTTTTCATCTCCAGTCCAATCATCCTGATTGCTCTCCTCTGCACTTTTTCTAGAGTCTCAATATATTTTTTATAGTGTGGTGACCAAAACTGGATGCAGTACTCTAGGTGTGGTCTTACTAGGGCTTTATAGCATGGTATTAGTACTTCACTTGATCTTGATTGTATACCTCGGTTAATACGATTTAGGATTGCATTGGCTTTTTTGGCTGCCGCTGCACACTGCTTGTTCATATTTAATTGGTTGTCCACTAAGACACCAAGATCCCTCTCATAGTCACTGCTATTAAGCCTGGTTTCACCGAGTTTATATGTGTACTTTTGGTTTTTCTTATCTAAGTGTAGGTAACATTTTCCTTCTCATCCAAGAAGTTTCTTTGGTTCTCAGAACTGAAGAAGCTTCTTGGATGAGAAGTGAAACATTTTCAAGGGGAAAAAAATCCAGTTGCCTTTTGAAAAAGCACCTTTGGGACAACCATGATCTAGCTGATTGAGAATCTTCACAGATATTTCTTGATTTCTTCTACAGCACATTGTCTATCTTTATCTGATTTTGATTCAAGAAAAGAAATGTTTATTGTTTCCACTTCTTCATCATTGACACTAAATGTACTGAGCATTCCTGTTGATATTATAGTATCTTTGTCTTTTTATTGTTTAACATTAATCCAGGTTCTTTTGTTTTCTATTTTTTATTTTCATAACTTCTTCAAAATCATTTTTTTTCTTTCCCAAAGCAATATTCTCTATATATTTCAGATATTCTGACACTCTTATTTTGAATAGTCTTTTCTTCCAATCCTGTCATTTTATAATACATTTTCTGTATAAGGAGATATGAGGATATATAGATATATATATCTTTGTTGCATTTTTTCCTCTCCTGACTCTCACTATTTCTCTAAATTCAATTTTTATGATGTTTTCTTGTTCATTATAAAAGTTCCTCAGAGTTTTTTGATGCATTCAATAGTCTTAATGTACACATTTTTCAGAACCTACACATGAAATCCCTTCCTCTAAACATAAACCACATTTTTGTGTTATCTCACTTTCTCTTTCACCATCTTATATTAGCTTTCACTACTCCCTTTTCAATATACAGAAGTATCATAATTCTCATTGAAACTATTAACCCTTCCTATCACATCTACCGTAAGTGGCATCATAAACTTGCATACTTGCTCAGGTTAACTTTCTGAAGTTCCTTATCAAATGGCAGCTCCAAGAGCCAGGTCTTAATATTCTTCTGACAGAATTTAAGAGTGGGAATTATGATTAAATCTATATAAAGCCAGAAGCTCAATTTCATTCTAACCTAGAGGAGCATAAAAACAAATAAAAGGAATGAAATGATGCAACTATTTCCCACAGGCAACTGGAATGTGCTTAGGGTATGAGTCATTGCCACAAGGTCAGGTAAGCATTGGTCATGAAGCTTGTGATCTTCCCATGTTAGGCCTTTGAATTGTCAACATCAAAAACAATTAAAAACAAAAACAATCTGTAAAGATCTATACATTCCAATCAAAGTAGCCCCAAGGAACAAAAATATGCCAAAATTTAAATAAAACTTATGACTACAAAAACAAGAAGTGAAGCATTAAGGATTGATAGCATGAGGCAAGAAGAAGCAAAAATGGAAAGTTTTAAAGTAAACTACAGAACCAAACACAAAGTAATAACAAACAGCTATTACCCAGTAGGCCAGTAAATGGGTGACTTCAAAATGAAATATGTACAGGTATTATCTCATAAGGACAGGTGAAAGTTGAAGTAAGCAAACAATTATGTTCATCAGAAAGTAAATCATAATTACTTTTCTTAAGCCCAAGAGTTTTGAAACTTTGCTGATGAGAAGCTACTGCTCTTACTTGAGATGGAAAGTGGAAGAAATTGACTGAAGCTGATAAATCTAGGGAAGGTGGTAATATAATTTAAAAAGTGATAAATAAGAAAAATGCACCTCCTTTCTTTCCTACATAGAATAATGGGTATCTTCTCTATTACTAAGGAAGCCTGGAGAGAAGCTAGTGCTAAAAATGTGTTGGAATGGAGAAGCAAAAGCTAGAAAAGGAACTTCAGAAACTAAGTTTATAACTTCGGTATGGATATTGATACTTGAAGTGCCATTGCTCCTTTAATCAATGATAAAATCCATGCGGTTTCATTATTATTATTCAACCTTGTAATAAAAGTTTAATCAAACATTGCAAAGATAATGTCATTTGCAATTTGTTCATGTGAACAAAAATAAAAGAAATACAAAAATAAAGGTAAAGATAAAAGTTCCCCTTGCATATATGTGCTAGTTGTTCCCGAATCTAGGGGGCGGTGTTCATCTCCATTTCAAAGCCAAAGAACCAGCGCTGTCCAAAGACGTCTCTGTAGTCATGTGGCTGGCATGACTAAACACAGAAGGCGCACAGAACGCTGTTACCTTCCCACCAAAGGTGGTTCCTATTTTTCTACTTGCATTTTTACATGCTTTTGAACTGCTAGGTTGGCAGAAGCTGGGACAAGTAACAGGAACTCACTCTGTTACATGGCACTAGGGTTTTGAACCACTGAACTGCCGACTTTTCAATCGACAAGCTCAGCATCGTAGCCACTGAGCCACCACGTCTCTTAATACAAAAATACATACTGAAAATCCATAAACAGTTTGAACATTTGTAAAAGTCTAGAATCTAAAGATTATTTTAGACCAATAAAACTATTTCTTAGAATATCTATGGAGATTTTCATCATGCAGGTCATGGTTGTCCCAAAGGTGCTTTTTCAAGAGACAACTGGACTCTCTGGTTTTTCTTTGAAGACATTTTGCTTCTCATCTAAGAAGTTTCAGGAATATAGTCTGAGGCTGGTATCTGCCAAGCTTGTAATAGCCCATTGAAGCTGCTGTGGGAATTTTTAACAATTTAGACCAGAAAAATGCACAAAACATAGCTGTGAGGAAGTATTTTTAGACTGAATTGAACTTTAGTCCATTTGGCCATCAGATCTGACCTCATTTATTTTAATGTTCTTGCTTATTCCTTTTTTGAGGGGGGTGGGTGTCATTATACCAGCAGGAAAACCTCTGGACAAGTCAGAATGGTGTTCAGATTTTGTGTAATTTCAGTTGATACCACTAAAGGAATTGCCCACCCTGGAATATAGCATTATTTTAATAGACCAAGTTTGATTTTAGAAGCTGAATAACACCAAACCTAGGACCTTTCCTAGTCACAAATGTCACAAATACATCCTGGCAATTTCTTTTTTTGTGTGTGTAACACAGTATTAAGTGAATTCTCCATTGACTTTGCTTTTCAGAAGGTCACGAAAGGTTATTACATGGCCCCAGGACACTGCAACCATCATAAATACATGACAGTTGCCAAATGTTCAGATGTTGATCACATGATTATGGGGGTGCTACATGACATTATGATGCAGTAAGTGTGAAAAACGGACATGTCACTTGTTTCAGTGTCATTGTAACTACAAACCATCACTAAATTAATGTTGTAAATTGAGGACTATCTGTATGGATATAATCTGGCATGCTTTATCAAGCCCAGTTTTTATCAGTCATTTTAGGCTGTTGTGTGCTGCTACAGACATATTCTGCCTTATGGCCACTGGACATTATCTTCCAGGACAATTGTGTCAATTGAACTGCGGGAGAGAGGAGTCATCTGGATTCAGCAGAGTCATCAACCCAAATAAGGTCTGACCATTGCTGTAAATAGGGATAGGGTTAAGTACCGTTTGTTGAATTAGGGTAAGGTGACCAGATTTTCAGATTGGTAAAGAGGGACACCATTGACGGGGGGGGGGGGGGGGGGGGCACTTGATTAAAAATTTTATATTTTGTCAAAAGGTCACACAAGGCAATTGTATGACCCCAGGACACTGAAACCATCATAAATATGAATCTGTTGCCAAATATCAAAATTTTGTAAATGTGTTTTTATTTTCCATTTTCATTTTCGTACAGTCACGTATATACTGTGCATAACCGGGGCCATATAACATTAAACAATAAACACAGCCATTCCTCTTATCAGCAATACCCTCAAAAGTAAAAACCCAATGTACCTCTTCGACCCTCCATACACCCTTTCTTTCGCCCCCCTCCAACTTTCCATCTTCCCTCCATCATTCCCCGCTACCCTACTTCCCCTCCCCCTCTACCACTCCTCTCTCCCGATACACTCCCTCCCTTCCTTCTCCCCCTCCCTCCAATCCTCTCTCCCACCCTCTCTACCCCTCTTTCTTCTGTCCCTCTACTCCTCCCTTCGGTGTATTTCTACAATCTATTAATATATTCAGCTTGTCCTATTTTTACAGTGGAATTAAAGAGCAACAGTATACAAGTGCAGTCACGTTACCTTAAAATCTAACACATACTATGTATCTCCCCCTCCCCCCTAATACCCCACCTCCCTTCCCCCCCCGACTTCCCAGAGCCTGTAAACGGTATAGATTTTTAACAAACACAGTCTACAATATATTAAGACAAAGAAAATAAAAAAAAGAAGTTAATAACATCTCTGCATTGAACTCAGCTTCTTCCTGTTGCACTAGCTATGAACAGTTTAGATTATTCCTAATCTCAGGCCTAGGCTATCTGTAATTTCTTACTCCCATATTTGTTTTGTATATAGTCAATCCATTTTTTCCAGTCTCGTTTATATCTCTCATTTGAATGGTCTTTAAGATATGCCGATATTTTCACCATCTCGGCTAGGTTTGTGACTTTCAATGTCCATTCTTGAGTTGTAGGCAAGTCTTCCTTCTTCCAGTATTGCGCCACCAACAGTCTTGCTGCCGTTATTAGATGCAGAACCAAATTAGTCTCTACCGCTGTAAAGTCCGTACATATACCTAGTAAAAATAACTGGGGAGTAAACTTTATCCTTCTTTTAAAGATATTTTGCATAATCCACCACATTTTTATCCAAAATGCCTTAACCTTTTGACAAGTCCACCATATATGAAAATATGTAGCATCGAGAGAACCACATCTCCAACATTTAGGCTGTACATTCGGGTACATAGAAGCCAGCTTTCTAGGATCTAAGTGCCATCTATAAAACATCTTATAAAAAATTTCTCTCAGGTTTTGTGCTTGTGTGAATTTTACATTTCTTACCCATATTCTTTCCCATATGTCCAACATTATTGGTTCTTCAATATTTTGAGTCCACTTTATCATGCAATCTTTAACTAATTCTGTTTCCGAATCCATCTGTATTAGTACATTATATATCCTCTTTATATGCATTAAACTTTGATCTCTTATTTGTTTAAACAAATTATCCTCAACTTGGATAAAACCAGTTTTTTGGTTTATTTTCCACCTGGCCTGTAATTGGCCATACTGGAACCATGTTTGAACTACCTTCTCCTCTTTCAATACCTCTAAAGATTTTAATTGTAGAACCCCCCTTTCGGAAGTGAGAAGTTGTCTGTAGGTGGTTCTATCCTGTTTTTGTGCTATATTCATATTTTCAATTGCATGTCTAGGAATTGCCCACATGGGTAACTTGTCATTTACTTTATATTGATATTTTTTCCAAATCCGCAGTAAAGCATTTCTTAAGATATGACTTTTAAAATTCTTATCCAATTTTTTGTTGAATAACAGGTAAGCATGCCAGCCATATACCAGATCGTGTCCCTCGATATTCAGTATTCTATCGTTGGTTAAATGAGTCCAATCACTAATTGCGGATAGCGCCACTGCATCATAATATAATTTTAAGTTAGGTAATTTCAAGCCTCCTCTCTCGCGTACATCTTGCATTATTTTCATCTTTACCCTCGGCTTCTTTCCAGCCCATACGTATTTTCTCTTTATCTAAGTAATTGTCTATATCTAAACCCTTAATTTTGTCCCCTTTATACAATTCTGTAAAAAATTCCCGAAATGCCTTTTGAATCTCCTCCTGTTGAAACACCTCCTTCCCTCTATAAATCAATTTGGTTACATTTCGAATTTTTGGTTTTTTCCTAATCTGATAAGCTAACCATCTGCCCGGTTTATTTGCGTTACAAAAAGTATTGTATTTTGCATATAGTAAACTAGTGGCTACCTGATCAGAGATCAACATATCAAATTGGGATTTTAATATAGTAATTGCTTCCTTAACCTTTGTATCGCCTGGATTCAATATTAACTCCAACTCTTTCCCTTTAATTTCCTCTTCCAATTCTTTTCGTTTTAGCCCTTGTTTATGTCTATGTATTTTGTTTATATTCATCAGTACTCCTCTCATATACACTTTGCTTGCATCCCATACAAATTCCATAGGTGTACCCTTATTCATATTCAGAACAAAGTATTCAGATAACAATTTTTTACAATCATTAATATACTTCTCATATCTGAATAAGTTTTCATTCAGCCTCCAAGACCTTCTTGCCTGCACTATCCTTCCCAATTCCATCCAAACTGGGTTATGATCCGAAAGGACCCTCGCCGCAATCTTTGTCTTCTTCACCCTAGAAAGTAAATCATTAGTGATTAGTATAAAATCAATCCTTGAGAAGGATTGATGTCTATCAGAAAAGAAGGAGAAATCATATTCCTCTGCGTTTCTTTCTCGCCAAATATCTCTCAATTCAAAGTCGTCCATCATGTCAAAAAACGGTTTGGGTAGCTTAGCTCGCATTTTAGTATTAGGGCGAGAGGTCTTCTTATCTCTTTTAGTGTCAATCACGCTGTTCCAGTCACCCAATAGTATACAAGACTTATAATCCCACTGTACTAATTTAGCGTGAAGATTTCTATAGAATCCATCTTGCTGTTGATTAGGAGAATAAATTCCCAAAAGTAGTGTCTTTTTCCCTTCTAAGATTAGGTCTAGCGCAATATATCTTCCAAAGGGATCTGCTTCAATTAGTTCAGCCTTAATGTCTTTTCTTAAGTATACAACTATACCATTTTTCTTTTCCGTAGCAGAGGTCACAAAATGTTGACCAAGTTTGGGGTTAAACAAATATTTTTGATCGGTTGATTTGATATGAGTTTCTTGCAGACAAATTATATCATTCTTGAACTGTTTAAGATAGTGAAATATTTTCTTTCTCTTCTGTGGAGAATTCAGTCCATTGACATTCCATGTCAAGATCTTAGTTGTCATCTTTGGTTGGCTGAAGCTTTTTTAGAGCCTCCTGCATGGCCTGTTTAACCTTTGGCCTAGCTCCTCCCATGGCTTCTGAGCTTGTTGCTGTAACTCCTTGATCAATGGCCAATGATTGTTGAGGTTGTTGCATTGTAGCTTGTTTTACCATTCGTCTGGTAGTCATACGGCTAGGTCTTTGTTCCATGGCACCTTGCCCTTCTGGGAAGGGGAGATGGCGCACCTTGTCTGGTAGTTGTATAGTTTGCCATCTATCTTGTCCTTCTTGTAGTCTTTCTCCAGATCCAGATGGTGCAGGGTGTCCCACCTTCAGAATATTGTGATAGAAATCTCGAGCTTTCCATACAGAGTTGAGACGATATCTTTGCTTGTCAAATGTAACTATAATACCAAATGGCACATCCCATCTATACTGTATCTGACGGTTTCTGAGTTCTTCCACTAGAAAAGCATAATCTCTCCTGGCTCTTAGCATTTGAGGTGGTATTTCTTTCAAGACAATCAGATCTTGGCCGCCGATTTGAAGCCTGGTGTTGTAGGACTCTTGTAATATCATGTTTCTGAACTCTCTTGTGGCAAAGTATATAACTACATCTCGAGGGAGTTGCTTCTGTTTTGCCGCCCAAGAATTAATGCGATAAATTTTATCGATCTGCCAGTCAAAGTTGGACCCCGGTCTTCCCATCAGACGGTCAAAAGCCTCTGAAAAAATATGTTTCAAGTTCTCCTGTTTATCCTCACGCAACCCCCTGACTCTTAATGCAAACTCCATCTGTCTGTACTGTATCATAATAATCTGTTTTTCAGTGTTTTCAACTTTTTGTTGCACCACCTCAGTTTTGGATGTCAAATTGGTATTAGCTTCATTAAGAACCTCTAGGTTATCTTCAATTCCAGAAACATGTTCTGTCAGTACAGTTACAAGTCCCAGCATATCATCATTTATTTTGGCAATCTTAGTATCAAGTTTATCATATAAGTCGACCTTAAACTCTTTTAATTCGTCCTTTATCTCCTTTATCTCCTCTCTGAATTCTCTGAAGGTTTCCAAAAAAAATTCTTTCATTAGCACATCTCCAGTAGGGGGCAACTTTGTGCCAGGTATCGGAGATGTGCTTCTAGGAGGAAGTTTCCCAGGATTTAATTTTGATGCCATTATAAGTCTTATAAATGAGCAATTAATCAAGCTCTACTGGCTCACTGTGCAGCTTATGAGAAAGAAAAAAGGGTATTAATTCACCCCTTTGATAGCTCTTTAGGATTTTTCAAAGGGTTTCAAAAAAAGAGAAAAAGAAAAAAAAACATTGTAACGAAATAATTCGGCATATTCAGCGCCATTTTTGACTTCTCTATATCAGAAATATATATTAACAAAGTTGATAAAAAGAAAGTCTTGTAAACTCTTCAGAGAAGTGAAACTAATTAATAAGAAACTGCTGGCCGGCTGTTCCTCCCTTTGTACTCTTATCACTGTTTTTTGCAGAAGAATTAGGAATGTGGCATTGTTACGGAGAATGCACAATCGCCATTTTAGGAGCCAATTTGTTTTTTTAAGACCAAGTACACGGAGGAAGCTCTTGTAAAAAATGAAGCTAGGATTTTTTTAAAAAACAGATAAGGTTCTCAGATACGGACTCTGCTTGTTTTAAATTCAGATAAATAGTTCAAATATTGTCCTAAGTGGAGGTTTCTTGCTTTGAGCTGTGGAAACAACAGCTAGAGATTTCCGGCACGGAGATAATGATTCAGCCTCAGCTGGCCCCCCTTCTCTTCACAGCCAAAAAAGCTGCAAACTTCAAAGGAAAAGCTCTTACCAGCTGGATCTTCTCTCCCCCTCTTCTTTGCCTGAAGAGTGAGGTATCTGCCAGATATCTAGGCAGATAACACGACCAGAAACCCGGGAGCAGCTCTATTAAGCTGCCACCATCAGTAAGATCCCGCCCAGGAAGTCCCGCCAAACATCAAAATTTTGATCACGTGACCATGAGGATGCTGCAACGGTTGCTAAGTGTGAAAAATGGTTGCTAAGTGTGAAAAATGGTTGCTAAGTGTGAAAAATGGTCATCAGTCACTTTTTTCAATGCCATTGTAACTTTGGTCACTAAATGAACTGTTTGAAAGCTAAGGCTAGCTTGCATTATAATGCCTTATGCTAGCTTACATTTTCAAGAGAGAGAAGCTAAACTCCTTATTAGAATTGAAATAGAAATGAATAGAGTAGAGTAGAGTAGAGTAGAGTAGAGTAGAATAGAATAGAATAGAATAGAATAGAATAGTTTATTAGCCAAGTGTGATTGGAATTTGTCTTTGGTGAATATGCTCTCAGTATACATAAAGAAAAATAAAATAGAATACATTCATCAAGAATCATAAGCTACAACACTTAGTGATAGTCTCTCTCTCTCTCTCTCTCTCACACACACACACACACACACACACACACTCCTCCTCTGGATTCACTGGGCCATTTATAAATTCCCCCTCCTGTGCACACCTTCAGCCTCCCCCCCTTCTCTCTCTCTCTCTCTCTCTCTCTCTCTCTCTCTCACACACACACACACACACACTCCTACTCTGGATTCACTGGGCCGTTTAAAAATTCCCCCTCCTGTGCACACCTTCAGCCTCTTTCTCCCCTCTTTCTGGATTCGCTCCGAAGTTTTTAAAATTACCTCTTCTGTAGAGACCAGGTTATCAGCCACGTGAGACATACGCTGTGTTTCTATGGCACAGTAATCCCCTCCCCAAACAACACGCAATGCCAATTTAGAAGCCCCGAAGTGAAGCAGCAGTCCGGGGAGGGGGAGGGGGAGGGGGAGGGGCTGAGCTTGGACAGCCTCAGAGGCAGCTGCTAGCTCCGAGAGAGAGAGAAAGAGAGAGGGTGGAGGGAGGGGCTGCTCAAAGCAACAGAAGAATAAAAAATCCGTGAGGGAAGCCCGCGGTCTCCACATGGAGTAAGTCTTCTCCTCCCTCAGCCATTGGCAACAGCTCCCAGGGGTGTGTGGGCGGAAGTGCGTTCATCTCGAAGAAGAATATACGCTCCCAGTTGCTAGGAGAGCCTCGGTGGCTGGAGGCTTTTCGTAACTTAAAAAAAATCAGGACTTTTTAAAAAAAACCTGGGACGCAGGACAAATTGTTCAAAAGCGGGACTATCCTGCTGAAAGCGGGACGTCTGGTCACCTTAAATTAGGGTAGGTCTTTAAATCACACTACAGTAGTGGTATTGTGAAAATATATTTATTTGTTTGCTACAACATACTCTAAAGCAGTGTTTCTCAACCTTGGCAACTTGAAGATGTCCAGACTTCATTCGCTGGCTGGGGAATTCTGGGAGTTGAAGTCCAGACATCTTCAAGTTGCCAAGGCTGAGAAACACTGCTGTAAACTAACTCTATACAGATTACACATTTGGATTAAAACGAAGCAGTACAAAGTATAAACAAAAAAAATAGTACTTAGCCATATATTAGGAGGATAACAAACTCAGAAGAATTAAATATCAGAATAAGCTACCAGAGTGTAAAGTGTAACATCTAGGAGCTGGGTTTATAATTATAAACATTATAAAAACTGACCAGGATTGGGGATATTCTCACTTAGAGGGAATGGTATTATGTTTGGCAGGTGCAGCTATAAAGAGAGTGAAGTCCCACAAGGTGACCATGCTTTATTGAAGGGACCTAGAGTGCACAAAATCTATTAGAATTTACTAGACAGGCACAAACAATTGTAGAAAGACAGACTATAAACCATGTTGGAGTATATAAATGTTAACCCCACCTTAACCATGCATCTCATAGAGATAAGATGTCATTGCAGGAAAAGCAAAAGACATTTTTAATTACTCAGGTGGCCATATTTTTTTTTATCAATTATACCTCTAACTGATTTTCAAGAGTAGCTCATATAAAGCATGTTGCCATAGTCCAAGCAAGAGGTGACTAAGGCATGAATGACTGGGAGAAAAGCCTCCAATCTAAGAAAGGATGTAACTGCCATACAAGAGGTATTTGTGTAAAGGTTCCACTTGCGCACAGAGTAGGAACTAGAGTCCACCAGGAGCCCCAAATTATATATTTGTTCTATCTTGGGAAGCCTGCCCTTTTGTAAATGCTTGAAAGGAAATTTCTAGTAAATCTTATTATGATGTACTATGATATAGCTTAATGCTACAAATATTGATATGTCTATCTTTTTTTCATTTGCCCAGGAAAACTAAACAGCTAATCAACTATTGCCAGCTTCCAATAGTTACAATAAGTAGTTTTGTAGGCTGCATGCAAGGCCTAATCCTCCTTACTGGGGATGAGCTCAAATTTCATCATCCCTTCAGCCACATGGAAAATACAAAAAGGAACTTCCTAATATTTCTGTCTCCTTAGCTCTTTTTATTTCTATGTACATTTATCTATCTTTGTGATTTTGTTTGCACATAATAATTGCTTCTAAAGGCTGACTCTGAAACTCCCAGCAGATAAGCCAATTTTCAAAAGTTTTGCTGAGAGTGACTGTGATTGTGATGACATGACAGCAAACCTGCATTCAAAAGCTTTTCAGACTGTAGTGATGACAGCAGAAAATCTGCTTAGAAATGCATAAATGAACTGAAGAGTAAGGAGTTCACTTCCTTAATAAGATAATATTTTAATAATATTTTCCTGAACACTGCTCTGGAGAGTCCAAGTGTGGGTTAAATACATCCAATCTGCCCAGGACTGAATTGAAACTTTAAGCCACGCCTCTGGTGCTGACCATCCTCAGTTTTTTTTCAATTCAGTATGCCCAGTGGATGCACTTAGAGTTTCTCTTCATTTCTACTGATTGCTTGGACTCTCTTATTTGAATTATATATCTTTTTCTTCAGTTTGAGCAGGCTTGGTGAGCAAATTTGTTTTCCTTCCCCTTTAATTGGCACGAAGATCACCTTTTAGCCTTATTGGTGTCCTGGGCTTGCCCGGGTGCCACAGGGCTACAGACAGCTGTTGAGAGAGGCGCGTGGGTCGGAGTGCCAATGCCAGAGCGATCGAAGCATCCTGCTGCGATCAGGCTCCCCGCTGAGGTTTCTGCTGCTGCCGTCCGTGCTTCTTAATGGAGCCGGTGATCGGCGCGGGGCTTCAGGGCTTACAGCAAGTTCTGTGGCCATTTTGGTTGCCTCTCTGTGGCCATTTTGGGAAGATTGGAAGTTCTGCCCGCCATTTTGTTTGCTCCTTTCGGTTTCTCGAGCACATTGCTGCAGCTGCCTGGTCGCCTGGCTCCCTGCAGTTCGCTGCGTGAGACTCTTTGTCCGAATTACCAGTGGATTGTCTCTTCTTGTCCCTTTCGGCTTGCAATCAGTGGGGGTGTGACAAGGAGATCGTGGCTTCTCTGGGTCACTCTCCACCTCTCTCTCTGACCTGCATGATGTTGGGGGCCGTTAAAACTTGCACCAGAAATATATCTTGGCTGCAATTGCCTTCTGTGTCTCTCTTCAGAGCACTTTGGCCTGCTGACTGTAACTGTGAAGGTGGTGAGTGGAGGTTTATTCCCTGCCTGTAGCAGTTGATTCCCAGCCCTTCAGCCATGGCAGATCAGATTCCTGGGAACCCAGAGCAGCCAGGGTCCTCCTCCAGGGTTTTTTCCAGACAGGCGGGCAAGGCTGCCCAGGTGGCTATCACGGGGACCAAGCCCTATTCTAGACCGGGGTCTAAGCAGGGTTCAGGCCCAGATAAGGATGCCCTCCATCGCCAGAAGGCCTTAGAGAAGCAGTTTTCCAAGGCCCAACAGCAGGCCCAGGCCTCCAAGCCAGTGTCTCCTAGGGAGCCCTCTCTGAAAGCCCAGCCCAGTCAGGAGCATCCCATTTCTGAGAGTGAGGATGATGGGCAGGAGTTTTCTCCCACTGTTTCCCTTGCCACGGCAGGTTCCCCTGGACCCTCAGTGGCAGACCAGGCCAACCTCTTCGCTTGCCCTTCAGATTTTGAGGAAGAGCCAGCTTCTGGGTCTTCTGGTGCACCAGCAGCCAGTCGCACAACCTCTTTCCGGGGTTAGGCCTGTGGAGGATCAGGGTCCCAACCTCTCAGCAGAGGTGCAAGATGTCATAACCAGGGCCATTTCCCAGGGCACAGAGGCGGGCATGCTGCAGCGGGCCAAACTCCCATGCAAGTCCCGGCCTCTGCCAGCCCAGGATCCCTCTCAAGAAGCATCCATGGCCCATCCACCTCAATCTCCCCATTCTTCCCTGGCCAGTGAGGATTCCCTGGCCAGTGAGGACATCCTCCCCAGACTGGAACCTGAGTTCTCGTGGGACGAAGGAGCTGCCTCCAACAAATCCACCTTTGCTGGTTTGTTTAAGCTTGTCAATTTCAAGACTATTTTGAACAAGGCTAAGGCCTCGACCCGTTTGGAGTCCACCACCCCCCCACAGCTCAGAGAGCTCCTGACTTTGCAGACCTTTCTGAAGGGCTCTTCGAGGAGCCAGTGCCGGTACAAGAGATCATGCCTGTTCCCAAATTGTTTCTTAACGTTGTGCAGAAGCAATGGGCACAACCAGGTTAATAAGATCATTGCAGCAATGGAGTACACCGCTGACACCACACTGAACGCTGCTAAATTTGCGTCCAGGGCCTTGGCATCCAATGTCACCACACGTCGCCTTTTATGGCTAGACACTGGAACGTGGACATGTGGTCCAAGTGGAAGCTTGCTTTGGCCCCCTTTAAAGGGGACAAGCTTTTTGGGGAGGTCCTGGATCTGGTCCTTGTGGAAAACAAGGACAAAAAGAAGGTCATGCCATCAGTCACTAAGAAATCTGACAGGAAGGGTTCTAACTCTTACAGGAGGCAGCCCTTTCAGAACACAGAGCCCTCATGGTTCCTTCCATCGTCCCTACCCACAGCACATCGACAGGTCCCAGGACCATCCCCTCTTTCATGTCAGGGGTCACCAGCAGAATTTTTCCAAATGCCCCTTTTGAGGGGGGGGTCTGGTTCCAGGCCTTTCAGGAGATATAAGTGTCCACCAATGAATGGCTCTAATAGGGGGGCGTCTCCAGTTGTTCCACGCCCAATGGGAGTGGATCACGTCAGACCAGTGGATCCTGCAAACAATTTGCATGGGTCTAACATTAGAATTCCTTTCCCCTCCCCCATGCCACTTTATTCATTGCCCGACCCCCTCGTGTCCCATCAAGAGAGCTCTTATGGAACACAAGATCCTTCATCACAGGGACATCAGGGCCATAGGACCAGTTCCATCAGTTCAGGAAGGGACAGGCTTCTATTCCATTATATTCCCAGTCTCAAAGAATTCCAGGGAGTGGAGTGGAATCCTCAACCTAAAGAAGCTAAACCATCATATAACTTACTGGAGGTTCAAGATGCAGTCCCTTCAGTCAATCCTGGGCTGCATCAGGCTAGGGGACATGCTAACCTCCATAGAACTCAAAGAGGCCTACCTCCACGTCCCCATTCGCAAAGCTCACCTCAGGTTCCTGAGATTCTTTTATGCAGGCCACCACTACCAGTACAGGGCCTTGCCATTCAACCTGTCATTGGCCCCCAGAACGTTCACAAAGATTCTTGCAGCGGTGGCAGCCATTCTCAGATCCCATCCAGTGTGACTTCACTTCTAACTGGACGACATCCTCATCCAGTCGTCATCACACTAGCAAGTGACACAAGACCTGCATTACACGATGAGGATCCTGCAAGACCATGGCTTGTTCATCAACTAAGAAAAAAGACACCTACAACCGACGATCAGACTACAGCACCTAGGCGCCATCATCAACACCGTGGACTCTCAGGTATTCCTGTCACCAGAACAAGTGGCAAGTCTCAAGGAACGGGTCCTGCAGGTGCAGCAATCCTCTCATGCCAAGGTTGTGCAGTTTTCCCAGCTCTTAGGGAAAATGATATCCTGCCTGTCCATCATGCCTTGGGCGTGGCTTCATTCTCAGCCTCTACAGTGGTTCCTTCTACCTTACCAGAGGGCCAATGAAAGCAGCTCCATGGCATTGGTGCAGGTCTCCCTGAAGGTAAGTCATTCACTCAGGTGGTGGCTGTCTCCCGCCCTAGCGAAAGGCACTCCTTTCAAAGAGCCAGACCGTCTCACCATCAGACGGATGCCAGCCTTTATGGCTGGGGAGACCACTTCCAAACCAGTTTGTGCAGGGCAAGTGGTCTCCAGTTGAGGCAACGCACAGCATCAATTGGCTGGAGTTGAGAGCAGTGAGGTTAGCTCTTGTTCACTTCCTCAACAACATCCGAGATCAGCACGTGATGGTACTTACAGACAATGTGACAACAAAGGTACACATAAACTGCCAGGGGAGCACACGTTCCAGGTCCCTGATGGTAGAGGCCAAGTCCCTGGAAAGGTGGGCGGAGCAGCACCTAGACTTAATACAGGCGGAGCACATATCCGGAGTCAACAACATCCGGGCGGATTGGTTGAGCAGAGCCATGGTCAACCACTCAGAGTGGCGACAATATCGGGCCTGTTCCACTGCCTGTCTCAGAGGTTCGGCCGCCTGCTGGTCAATCTATTTGCCACCCCAGAGAACACGCATCTTCCCAGGTTCTTTGCCAAGTTCTACACTCCACAAGTCGAAGGGGTCAATGCCCTTCACTACCTGTGGCCGTCAAGTCTGCTGTATGCGTTTCCGCCATTGCCTCTTCTCAGAGTCATCCAGAACATCCTGTTGGAGGGAGCAGAGGTCCTGCTCGTAGCCCCATTCTGGTTCACCGACCTGGCGAGTCTCTCTGTCAATCCCCCTTGGAGGATTCCCCATCATGAGGTCTTTCTCAGCCAGGGGGTGCTTCGACATCCGGAGTCCCAGTGGCTGCAACTAGCCATCTGGTACTTGAGAGGGACCTCCTGAGCAGGGGCAGTCTTTCCACCAAGGTCATTCACACCATTCAAGCATTCAGATGGCCCTCCATCACCAGGATCTATGATACCTGGTGTACATCTCATGGCGTGACCTCGGCTACTGTTCCACAAATATTAGACTATTTTCAAGATGAACTAAACAAGGGCCTGGCGCCTAACACACTCAGGCGTCAGGTGGCCATATTATCCACGATACTTGCCCCAGATGAGCACTCATCCCTTGGATGTCATCCCACTATCTGTAGTTTCCTGAGAGGAGCAACCCACCTGAGGCCCCCGGTAGTCCACAGATACCCGTCATGGGACCTAAATGTAGCCTTATGGCCCCTGATTGGTCCACCATTTGAACCACTTCGTACCATCAGTCTTAAGCATTTGTCGTTTAAAATCGCCTTTTTGATTGCCATCATTTCTGCACGGCGTATTTCAGAGTTGGCAGCCCTGTCGGTTCACAAAGACTTGTGCTTAATACAACCGGACAGGGTGGTCCTCCGACTGGACCTGCCATTCATTCCTAAAATCAACTCCTGGTCCACCGGCCCAGGAGGTCATTCTCCTGGATTTCTGTCCACATCCCAAACATCCGAAGGAGAAAAGATCGCCATGTTCGATGTCCGTAGAACACTCCGCAAGTACATCAAGCGCATAGCTGCGTTCCGGCGTTCCAAATCACTTTTCGTTTCATTTCAACCTGCATCTCAAGGCCGCAAAGTTTCCTCATCTATCATTGACGGTGGCTACGGGCATGCATTACCCTCGCCCATGTTGTCCAGTCCAGACCAGTGCCAAGCCATATCACTGTACATTCTATGAGAAGTGCCGCTGCCACGGCAGTCTGGGCAAGCACCGATAGAAGAAATTTGCAGAGCGGCCATTTGGACTTCCTTGTCTCCATTTTTTCGGAGCTACAAATTGGACAAGTTTGCTTCTCCAGAGGGGGCTTTTGGGAGATGAATCCTTCAGGGCATTTATACCAGCGGAGAGACCCTGAACTTGACTATTTCCTACCTAATGACGTTTAGCTTAGGTATGTCCCACGCTTGGACTCTCCAGAGCAGTGCCCAGGAAAATGACCATTGACTTATCTGATGGGTCGTTTTCTGGGTGCTGCAAAGAAGAGTCCAACTCCACCCTGGGGTCTGTCTCCGCTGTTCAGTGCAGACTTTATGGACTGTCCATTTGGATATTGTTATACCTTGTTTGGAATTGGATTTGTTATTGGACTTCTCAGCGCGCAATAGTTCCACACCTTCATTGAAAAAAACTGAGGATGGTCAGCACCAGAGGTGTGGCTTAAAGTTTCAATTCAGTCCTGGGCAGATTGGATGTATTTAACCCACGCTTGGACTCTCCTTCGCAGTGCCCAGAAAATGACCCTTCAGGGAAGTCAATGGTCATTTTTCCCTGAGTTCTGAGAGAAATTCTGTATTGTACAGGGCTGATTCTGAATGTGTGATCTGCAAAGCAGAGGGTATAGTGGGTGGAAAATCTTTGCCCAGGAAAATGATCTCCTTTGTGGATTACAGAATTAGTATGGTAGGAGAATGTCAGCAATATGTTTTTCAAAGGGAACTGCATCTAATCTCTGATGGGCAATCCAATCAAGGAAGACTAAAAAGAGGATAATTTTGAAGGCGTTAAGTTGAAGATTTCAGCTAGCCCATTACAAAAGATGTTTGGATGAGAATTTTCCTTTTTCATTTTGGAGAAAACAGCCTTGGGAGAGAAAATATTAGTATGTTGATTATATATATAAGCACTTGATCAAATCAAATAATATTTTTGTATGTTCTGCTTGGGGGAAAACATTTGTGAATTACCGTAAATGAGAAAGAATAGAATAGAGTAGAGTAGAACACAACACAACACAACATAATTCTTTATTGGCCAAGTGTGATTTGACACACAAAGAATTTGTCTTTGCGGGATATGTGTGTACATACAACAAAAGATACATTCATTACAAATCATAAGGTACAGCACTTAATGATAGAAAGTATTATATTGGATATACATACATACATACATACATACATACATACATACATACATACATACATACATAATTATACATCTTATTTTGAATGTCATGGAAACATGGGACAAAAAGATAGTTTGGTTTGGTTTGGTTTATATGCCGCCCTTCTCCCAGGACTCAGGGCGGCGTACAACATTAAAAAAAACACATATTACAAAAGTTAAAAAGTTAAAAAAAATTAAATAGAATATCCCAAACAAACCCAATTAGAATTAACAATGACATTTTTAAGAAAATTCAATTAAAATTAACAATGATCAATAATTTATTTTGTTTTGTTCAGGCAAGGCTGGCTTGCTGGAAAAGCCAACTTTTTAGGGTGTGTGGGAAGGACCGGAGGACAGGGATTACACGAAGCTCCGGGGGCAGCTCATTCCAGAGGGAAGGTGCTCCCACAGAGAAGGCTCTCCCCCTAGCCCAGTGTTTTTCAACCTTTTTTGTGCAAAGGCACACTTTTTTCACGAAAAAAATCACGAGGCACACCACCATTAGAAAATGTTAAAAATATTTAACTCTGTGCCTATATTGACTATATCTTCTCAATTTACAATTATCTCAAATTGCGATTGTCTTTTGTGAAGTATAAATCAATTTATCAATTTAAAATCCACTCTCTTGAGATTATACTTCCTAGAATGCTAGCATCCATCCAAGGGTATGAGGTAGGTATTACCTAGTTCCTCACTCATTATTCCAAAACTGAAAGCTAACAATAGCATCATTGAAGTATAGGAACAGTATTGGGAGAGGACCAATTGAGGGCATTCAAAATCTTGGAACTGTTTTGCATGAGTATAGCCTGTGCTTTAGCTTCGGAGCCATCCTACAGGAGCGAGTCCAGTGAATTTGACGGGGGGGAGCAAAGCTGCTCCCCGAGGCGCTGCAGGGAAGAGGCAGCAGAGATGGGTGATCGCGGGAGAAACTGCGCTTGGGGCGGCGGGGCTTCGGCTCCCTTTCTGAGGCAGTGCAGGGAAGAGAGCAGCGTCTGCGCTGCTTTTGCTGGAGGTGGGGGAGCGCATGGGAGTCCTGCGGTCTTCTGCCTTTCAGGGTTCAGGGCGAGGCTCATGCGCGGAGTTGCCCCTTTGGGCTCGTGTTCATCGCGGAAGGTCTCCCATTCCAGCTTTGCGATTTCCCCCTTCCCGAGTGTGCCTTGAACCTTGCCCCTTCCTCCCTTCCTCCCTTCCCGGGACGAGAAGAGCCCCGTCGGCTTGTCTGGGCCAAAATCTGCCTGCGGGAGGGTGACGGGAACGGGGAGGAGGAGGAGACATTGCTAGGAAAGCGGGGGTGCTGGCTTCGTTCCTCTTGCTTTGCGTTCAATCTCCTTGTCCTGATTTCTCTGTCGGGAAATAAGCCCGGAGGAGCCAGGTGCAAGTCAGCGGGCATTTGCGTGGTGCCGCGAACGCGATCCCGGAATCCCCGGCTGGGGTTGTCAAGCAGACCAATCTGCAGCGCTCCTGAAACGGCGGGCTTATTGGGGGAAGCAGTGGGTTTTTTTGGAAGTGAATGGCCTCAAAACCTGCGGAATTCAACAAGTCTTGTTTTGAAGAGCTCCGCTGAAAACACCCGGCGGGTGTTTTTCCCACGGCACACCTTACACTATGTCACGGCACACTAGTGTGCCGCGGCACAGTGGTTGAAAAACACTGCCCTAGCCAACACTGTTTGGCCGACGGCACCCTGAGGAGGCCAACCCTGTGGGATCGCACTGGACGGTGGGAGGCTACCGGTGGCAGTAGGTGGTCTTGCAAGTATTCTGGGCCTAAGCCATGGAATGCTTTAAAGGTCATAATTAGTACCTTGAATCACACCCGGAAGACAACCGGCAACCAGTGCAGGCCACCTAAAAGGTAACCTGCGCAGCCGCATACTAGACCAGTTGAAGCCTCTGGGTGCTCCTCAAGGGCAGCCCCATGTAGACAGCATTACAGTAGTCCAGGCGTGAAAGGAAAAGGGCATGAGTGACTGTGCACAGAGCATCCCGATCCAGGAAGGGGCGCAACTGACGTACCAGGCGAACCTGGTAAAAGGCCCCCCTGGTCACGGCCATTAGGTGTTCTTCTAAACTAAGCCACATATCCACGAGGATGCCCAGATTGCGGGGCCTCTCTGAGGGTGCTAAAATTTCTGCCCCTATCGTCAAAGATGGAACAAGATCCACCAATCGGGATGACGGAAACCACAGCCACTCAGTCTTGGAGGGATTGAGCTTGAGCCTGTTCCTCCCCATCCAGACCCGCACAGCCTCCAGGCATCGGGACATCACATCGAGGGCATCATTTGGGTAGTTTGGGGTAGAGATGAAAAGTTGGGTATCATCAGCATATTGATGATACCGTTCCCCAAAACCACGGATGATCTCACCCAGTGGTTTCATATATATGTTGAACAGGAGAGGTGAGAGAACCGACCCCTGGGGCACCCCACAAGTGATGCACCTCGGGGTCGATCCCTGCCCTCCAGTCAACACAAACTGTGACCGATCTGACAGGTAAGAGGAGAACCGCTGTAAAACAGTGCCCACCACTCCCAACCCCCTGAGTCGTCACAGTAGGATACCATGGTCGATGGTATCGAAAGCCGCTGAGAGGTCTAATAGGACCAGGACAGAGGAGCAGCCCCTGTCCCGGGCCCACCAGAGATCATCAACCAATGCAACCAATGCCGTCTCCGTGCTGTATCCGGGCCTGAAACCCAATTGAAACGGGTCCAGGTAGACAGCTTCATCCAGGAACTGGGGAAGCTGACATGCTACTGCACTCTCAATAACCTTAGCTACAAAATGAAGGTTGGAGACCGGACAACAGTTGGCTAAAGAAGCTGGGGCCAGGGAAGGCTTCTTAAGGAGGGGCCTCACCACCACCTCCTTCAAGGTGGTGGGAAAGAACCCCTCTCTCAACAAAGCATTGGTAATCGCCTGGAGCCAGCCTCGTGTCACCTCCTGGGAAGCCGAGACTAACCAAGAGGGACACGGGTCCAGCACACAAGTGGCAGCACTGAGTCTCTCCATAATCCTGTCTATGACCTTGGGGGTCACAGGGTCAAACTCATACCAGCTGGTCTCCACAAGATTCATCCCCGTCGACTCGTACTTGAGAGACCGCCTCCTGCCAATTACCTCCTCTCGACCTATTAGATCTCACAGATTAGGCCTCCTCCGAGTTCCATCCGCCAGTCAGTGTCGACTGGCAGCTACGCGGAGGAGAGCCTTTTCAGTAGTAGCTCCGACCCTTTGGAACGATCTCCCCGTGGAGATTCGTACCCTCACCACCCTCTAGACCTTCCGCACAGCCCTTAAGATCTGGCTATCCCGTCAGGCCTGGGGTTAAAGATTATAATCCGCCCCCACCCGAATGATGAATGTTGTTTCTATTTTTAATTATGTATTGTCTTTATATGTCATTGTGTGTATTCCCCTTCTCCATAAGTTGTAAGCCGCCCTGAGTCCCCTCAGGGAAAAGGGAGGCCTATAAATAAACTTATCTAATCTAATCTAATCCCCATCGACTCGTCCGAATCTACCCAGTCAGAGTCCAAGCCTGTCCGGATCTGAGCAATTTTATCCTACAGATACTGAACAAATTCTTCAGCCCTACCCTGAAAGGGGTCTTTCCCAGTTCCTTTGTTAAGTAAGGAGCGGGTCACCCCAAACAGGGCGGCTGGGCAGTTATCTGCGAACGCGATAAGAGCGGAAAAATGTTGCCGTTTTGCAGCTTTTATCTAAGTAGGATTTAATATGAATTCTTACTAGTGTTCGATCAGATTCAGACCGGCTCACCCTCCAACCACTCTCTATGTGTCTTTTCTGGCGTTTCATCTCCCGGAGCTCCTCAGTAAACCAGGGAACTACCCAGGATTGACACCGGGTCAGAGACCACAAAGGCACAACATGATCCAAAGCCCCAGTGGCTACCCTATCCCAGGCTTCCACTAGGGCTTCGGTCGAGTTGTGAGTAAGGGATTCAGGAAAAGTCCCAAGCTCCATCAGGAACCTTTCAGGGTCCATCAGGTGCCTGGGGCAGAACCATCTAGTTGGTTCCGCCTCCCTGCGGTGAGGGGTAGCAGTATGGAAGTCAAGCCTGATGAGGAAATGATCTGACCATGACAAGGGTTGGATAGAAATATCCCCTAAATCTAGATCATTCATCCACTGCCCAGAGACAAAAATCAGGTTGAGCGTGTGTCCCCCATTATGGGTGGGGTCTTGAATTAACTGAGTTAGGACCATTGCCGTCATGGAAGCCGTGAACTCTCGAGCTGACTCAGATGTCTCGCCAATGGAAGGCAGATTGAAATCCTCCAGGATCAAAGCCTGTTAGCTTTGCAATCCGTGATTTAATGAAAATATGGTGGGGGGACAGGGGTAGATTATAATTGTGGCTCAGTTAAATAAAAGGGAGCAATGTTGACAATCTGGCAATTACCAGGACTGAAAAATGTAAAAAGACTTTGTTATGCCCATCCTGGCAATCCTTCCATCCATCTCATTGTTTATATTGTTGTATGCATCTCCATGCTAATAGGAATGAGGGGATCTGCAGATATTTCACAGCTGGAGATGGCCAGGGCATTTAGATAGTTTGAATGTTTCTGTGCAATCATCTCAAGTATATCTGAAAAAAAGAGAAAGAAGTATTCAGTTCAATGTTTGCCTTGAACTAAAAAATAAACAAACTAAAAACTATTTTCAAGAATGACTCCCTTACCTAAATTAAGCCCTGCTCCTCCCAAGAACAGGCATGTATAAAAGAGTGTGTATTTTATGTATCTATGTCTATATCTTCTCTATCCCTATCCCTATCCCTATCTCTATCTCTATCTCTATCTCTATCTCTATCTCTATCATCTCTATCTCTATCTCTATCTCTATCTCTATCTCTATCTCTATCTCTCTCTATCTCTATCTCTATCTCTATCTCTATCCCTATCCCTATCCCTATCCCTATCCCTATCCCTATCCCTATCCCTATCCCTATCCCTATATCTATATCTATATCTATATCTATATCTATATCTATATCTATATCTATATCTATATCTATATCTATATCAATGCGTAGCTGTTTATATGACCAATTGTATAATCATTTACATATGTCTGAAGACCAGTTCCTGGCATTTCTATTGTTCAGAGTAGCTAGGATTGCTGAGACAATTAAATTAACAACATGTGGAAGAATTATACTTGGTCACCTCCTATTATTTCAAACCTCTAGAATGCTCTGAAGTGTTAGGTTTTGTTGCCATCATGTGGCCATAACCTGATATAAACTATTGTAACTCTTTGTGTTGCTATTCCAAAGGTTTGCATAGTTTTCCTGATCAGAATGGGACAGATCTTTTCCCCCCCTTCCTTCACATGATTTATTCATATGCGTTTTTGCCAAGACCTCCAGAACAAAAAAGGAATGTGTGGCTGGGGAAGTGGGTAACATCAGGTTTTTGAGAGCAAGTCACCCAAAATAAGAAGGCAGCTGCTTCCATCTAGCTAGGAAGCAAACACTGGGCTGAATCTCAGAGGGGAAAGGAAGCCCCTCACCAAAGCCTAGGGTCAGCTGACAGCAGTGAGGGCAGCAACCTCACCCGCCCCCTTTCCCAGCCAGGGGGAGGCAGAACAGGGCAGCTGGACTTCTGAGAGGGCCAATGAGGGCCCTCCCTGAGAGGGAAGCGTTGCAAGTTTTTTGCACATTTGCCCTCAATTCTTCAAGTTGGAGAATTTCATCTCACAGGGTGGGAGATGGGGATGAGACACAAAAAACCAGCCTAGCATTTCTAAGGCATGAGAACATGCATCCCTGTTTGGAGACAATAGGACACCATTGTTCATTGTTGTCACTTTTGCAGGACTCTGTGGCCCTGAATGGGAGCTACAGACTTGAGAAAAGATAACCCCCCCACATCTCCCAGTTGGGGACAGGGCCTTCCCTTCCCCAGCCTTTCAGGAGATAGCTATTGCCTGTTGTGTCCTGCCTGGCTCTGCTCTGCCCCCAGTTCTCTCCCAGAGGATCTGGGCACAGAGGAGGGTCAGGCAGGACACAATGAGCAATAGCAGCAGCAGAAACTGTGGGGTGGAGCCCAGTGCCCTCCCTTTTGAGGTGACAGGGCACTGTGCTGCCCCCGGGAAAATTCACCTGGTGGAGAGGAGCTGCCCAGTTGCACTGCACGGCTATTTGTCCCGTGTAGCCAATTGGTTGGAGACAAACGTTTCAGTTTCAGTTTAATAAAATTTGAATGCCGCCCACTCCCATTGGGACTCTGGGCAGCTCACAAGCAAGATAAAAACATTTTAAAAAGTTAAGAAAAGATACAATTATTAAAATTGATACACCATCCATTCAGTCTAAGTGGGGCTGGATATTAATCAACAGCCCCAGGCCTGCCGGAACAGCCAGGTCTTGGTCGCTTTACGGAAGGCCGGGAGTGTGGTAAGGGTCCGGATCTCAATGGGTAGATCGTTCCACAGGGCCGGTGCAGCTACAGAGAAGGGCCTCCCTTGGGGGGTTGCCAGCTGGCATTGACCAGTCGACGGCACCCGGAGGAGGCCCAACCTGTGCGATCTTATTGGTCGTTAGGAGGTGAATGGCAGGAGGTGGTCTCTCAGGTAGCCAGGTCCTATACCATGTAGACCTTTAAAAGTAATGACTAGCACCTTGAAGCACATCCGGAGACCAATGGGAAGCCAGTGCAGCTCGCGGAGGATAGGTGTAACATGGGTGTATCTAGGTACACCCATTATCGCTCGCGCGGCTGCATTCTGGACCAACTGTAGTCTTCGAACACTCTTCAGGGGCAGCCCCATGTAGAGCGTGTTACAGTAATCATTGTTCCCTCTAAGGTGCGCGGCTGCGCGGCCGTGCACGTGGCAAGAAACCCCCGCGCAGCAGTTTCTAACTGCCGTGCAGAGATTTCTACCAAAGCAAACGTGGGGAAGTCCTTTGCAGGCAGCTAGAACTGGCCGCCCGCAAAGGACCTCCCCAGACTTGTTTTGATGAGCCGCCCGTGGCAGTGGTGCCTCTCCCTCCACGCGGAGCACCTGAGCTGACCCCCGCGTTATCCCTCCCCCTTCCTCCTCTGCCATGCTTTTGAGGCCGCGGAAGCTAGTAGGAAAGCGGCGGAGGTGGAGGCGGCAGCAGGGGTAACCCAGAGCCCAGCTGAGGTGCTCCGAGCAGAGGGGGAGGCACCACCGCCGCTGCCATGGGCGGGGGCACCAGCGGGAGCTTTGCCGGTGAAGGAGAAGAAGCAAGAGGACTGGCGGCTTTGAAATGCAACCCCCTGGTCCCGCTGGCCGCGGATTTGATTTGGCGTAAGCGGGGGCCGAACACATGCTGCGCCGACTTTGCACAGTGAGGTGGAGTAATTCAACCCCCCCCCAAAGAATGTGTGTGTGTGTGTGAGAGAGAGAGAGAGAGAGAGAGAAAGAGAGAGAGAGTTGGATCAAAATTGATGGCCAAAGGAGTGGAGGGAGGGAAGGAAGGAAGGAAGGAAGGAAGGAAGGAAGGAAGGAAGGAAGGAAGGAAGCCCTGCCCCCTGTGAAAAAAACTGAAGATGGAGCAGTGAATGAATAAACCATAAAAGCAACAAACAGTTAATGCGTAAGTAAGCTGAGGAGCAAGTTCTCAACTAAGGAAGCAATATAAGAAAGAAATATAAAAAGCTCAATATGCCAAAACACTTATTTTAGTCTTCATTTAATTACTTGTATTGTAGTCTGATGTAACATCTTTTTAAAGTTAACGTTAATTAGAAAAGATAGGGTACAAAACTTAAATAATAAAAAAAAATGTACATTCATTTTGAAAAATAAATGCAATACTTGATTAATTTCATATCTTTATTTAAAATAGTTTTGGCATAGCATATGATTTTATTGACTGAGTTGGAAATGATGTGGATGTTGTATCTAATTCTGAGGTATATATATTCTTAAGTAACATAACATATAGCATATTGTCCAAACTTGCTAGACTATTTAATTGATCTTACTACTTTAAAGGGGGAGAGTTTCATGATAAATTATTTTATTACATTTATGTTGCATTTATATATTATATTTATTACATTTATATTCCATGTTATATATTTGTATTGTTATTTTAGTGTTTATTGTCAATTTTGATAGATATATTGATATATCAATACTGATTTTAATCATACTAAATAACAATTACTGCTATTATTTATCAGCATTAAATATTTACAGTTTTTAATATTGAGTTAGTCATATTTTAGAATAATAGGATTATCTTCCAATAGGATAATTGGCAAAATCTAATTCAAATGTGATGGGTTGCATTCCAAAGGAATGTGAGAGGACAGGTTGCCTGCAAAATGCCAGGACCTAGGCTGTTGGTGCCATGTCTCTCTCTAGCCAGTCTAACAATGTAAAAGCTGAGCAGAGAGCCTTTTTTTTTTCAGGGTGAGCGGAAAAGTATAGTGTTTGAGTGGCACTTTTCATGCCTGGCATTCATCAGGCTGAAACCTTGCTAGCAATCGGCGCTTGACGCTTGGAATGTTGTGCAAATGTCCAGCAGACGTGACAGCAGTTCAAACTGTTGCTCTCTTAGGTGCTCAGGCATGAAATTGTGCAGCTCAAACACTATACTTTCCAACTCACACTGAAAAAAAATTAGAGGGAACATTGACAGTAATCCAGTCTTGAGGTGACAAGGCATGAGTGACCATTCGAAGTGCCTCCCGGTCCAGGTAGGGCCGCAACTGGTGCACCAGGCGAACCTGGGCAAAGGCCCCCCTGGTCACAGCTGACAGATGGTGTTCTAATGTCAGCTGTGGATCCAGGAGGACACCCAAATTGCGGGCCCTCTCCGAGGGGTGTATAATTTCACCCCCCAGGCTCAGGCTAAGAGGTGGAATGTCTGGACCATCCTTGGGAGGCAGCATCAATAGCCACTCAGTCTTGTCTGGATTGAGTGCAAGCTTGTTCACTCCCATCCAGACCCTGACAGCCTCCAGGCACTGGCACATCACTTCAACTGCTTCGCTGAGTTGGCACGGGACGGACAGATACAATTGAGTATCGTCCGCATATTGATGATATTTGATCCCATGCCGACATATGATCTCACCCAGCAGCTTCATGTAGATATTAAATAGGAGGGGGGACAGGACCGAACCCTGCGGCACCCCATATTTGAGAGGCCTAGGGGTCGATCTCTGTCCCCCAACCAACACCGACTGCGACCTGTCCAAGAGGTAGGAGGAGAACCACCTTAAGATGGTGCCTCCCACTCCCACCTCCCGTAACCGTCGCAGAAGGATACCATGGTCGATGGTATCGAAGGCCGCTGAGAGGTCAAGAAGCACTAGGATAGAGGAATGTCCTCTATCCCTGGCCCGCTAGAGATCATCGATCAGCGCAACAAACGTCACTCTGAAAATCACCCCGGAGAAGATGATGGGGATCAGTGGCAGACAACCAAGTAGTAGGAGAAAAATGCCAGTGGAAGGCCAGCTGAGGATAAACACCCACCATGGTTCGGCTGTGGTGAGGGACACCACGGTGAAGTTGGTATGGCAGACCGCCATGTTCAATTAATTGTCCTAGACAGCTCCTGCTTGACAAGGTTTCTGTGTTGAAAATCCTTGGAAGATGGCCTAAATTTAAATTCTAAAACTTAGAATGCAAACAGTGTTTTTCTCACTGTCATGATCTTCTGAAAACAATGTGGTATTCAATTTAGCCTTGATAAGGCCACAACAATACAATAAGGTTTATTTATATCCAATTTATGTTTAAGAATAAGGTACTATTCAGTCCCTGACAGAAAAAAAAGTCATCACCATTTATTGTATATTTCCTGAAGCTACCAATTATCAGCCTCTAACATGGAAAGCAGCTGAATCTTAAATAAAATAAATGGTTAAGTGAGAAGGAAGAAGTGAAAATAAATGCCATTGCATATAGAAAAGGGGAGGGGCTCTGATCACCATCACAACTGCCATCCTGATTCCCCTTTCCATCCACAGACAGCCCTAAACCTGTGGGGTCTTTTTGCTATGACTTAGCAGATCTAATAATTCGGCAAGATAGGCTCTTGGTGAAGCAGAGTCACAAATGGACCTCAGATGCATGATTTATGGGGCCTGCCTTACAGCTCAGCCAGTCTCCCCAAGATATGGATGAACTTTAATGAACTTTAAAAATCAATGAAGTCTTGACTTTCCCCTAGGCACTGGAGTACAGATGTAGTGGGTGGATGTGAATTTTATTTGAGTCCCAAAATTGTTTTGTCATTTTATTGTACAATATTGTTCTATTGATCTGCCATTGTTCTCCTCATCTAGCCCTACACTAAACTCAGTGTGGTCTCACACACTCAACTGGACAGATATTGAATCTGGCTTTCCAGGTTGAGATAAATAGCGGGTGCGATGGCTATACCACACTCTCTGTTGGGATTTAGACTTACTGGAGGAGAAACAAAGGTGGATAAATGTGATTGGCATTGTACCGCTGTTTTCATTGTTACAGTATTTTGCAGAAATAATTGCTCATATCAGTACTAACTGATACTAATCTACCTGTCCTGGTGGATACAACAATGGACTTTGTATTGTCTTATCTGAGAATGCAGACATAATCCTGGACAAATGTGACAGACCAGAGGTTTGTTGCTAATTTTTTTTATTACTGGTTTGAGAGCGTTGGCATGCATGCTTGTGCGCATGCGCAGAAGTTCCATGTGGGTGGGCAGAGCCTCCCGCCACTGCTACCGGTTCAGCTGATGTGGTAGTAGCGGCAGCAACCCACCTCTGAGACAGACGTTATGTTGACCCTTGTTTTTCTGAAGGAAAGGACTGAGCAGTCACTTAGTGTCTAAAGGAGGTAAATGTTTCTTGAGGCCAAAGTGTAAATCTCTTGTGCATCAAGAGAAAGCAGTGACAACTTGCTTAAAGAACTCTTTCCTGGATGCCTCATTTTGGGATGCTTTCTAGCTGATAAACCATTATCCCATTCCTCGATAAGGAATGGGATAATGGGTAGAACATGCGGTAACATCTCAGTTCCAGATTATCCAGTTCTCCTGGTTATGGGATTGGCTTTAAATCAATGCTGACTGAAATTTCAGAAGTATAAGTCAGCAAGGCTGCTGAATTAGACCCTTCAGAACATTAGATTTTGCAAAAGGAGAAATTATACCAGTTTGTAAATGTTCAACTCTCATTGAACTTCAACATTGTTAGAAGTACTAGCTTACCTTGAAAAGGTAAGGATTTAGGAAGTGTACCCAAGCCATAGTGGTAGGAGCTCGGTGCATTTTTATTGTCACCCTTAAAAATATATACCATATTTTTCAGACTATAAAATGCTCTGGACTATAAGATGCACACTAGCTTTAGAGGAGGAAAACAAGAAAAAAAAATCTGCCTCTGCCTTCCAGCATCCATCTAGCCTCCTTGCAGCAAACAGCCTGGTCAGCTTCAGCACGTTATCGCAGCCCCAGCACATGGCTCTTCAGGGCTCTGCTCTATTGCGTCCACCATTACCCAACTGAGTTGAGTTGCTGCCACCACCAGAATGCTGGAGCCTTCACCACTGAGCATCTGATTGGCGATTGGATTTACCTCCTGGAATACTGCTGATCCACTGTTCTAGGTGGCGGAGATCACTGCAGCCCATTCGCTGCAGCCCATTCACTGTCGCAACTCGTTCGGCACCAATCGTGGTGATTGGCAGCAAGCAGGTACCATTGAACAGGTGGCTGTGGCAATCCCTGCTGCCTAGAACAGCTGATTGGCACGACACCAACCCCCCTCCCCCTGCCGCAATGTTCACTCTATAAGACACACAAACATTTTCATCCACTTTGGGAGGGAGGTGTCATAGTCCAAAAAATATGGTATACATAACAGATACTAGAGTATATGACTTTTTAAAATCTGCATCCAATTAATTAGGAATTGGGGGAAAGGCTTCTATGCTGTGGCGGAAGGGTATTCTCTGAAGAGTATTTGTATTGGGCTGGTGCCTATTGCTGCCAAGGTATATTCTCCCTATTCAAAATATTGATTCGCCTGCCTGCCTGCAGTCCTGAGAAAGGCCATCATCTTCCGTAGCAACCACATGTATTATGTTTCAAATGTGCAGTTGAAAGGAGAATCACATTTATTAACTAAACACATGCTTAATTCAGCTCTCTTAAAAAAAAACCATCCATGTTATGTGAGCAACACATTAAAAAGGCAAATTGAGGTGCCAGGGATTATGAGGAAAGAAGATGAATATTAAATAGGGGATATCCAAATATGACAATGACAATTTAAATTGCTACTTTTTATCATCTTTCCATTCCTAGCACCCTTCAGATTTAATGAGATTACAACTTTTATAATGCAATTATGGACATTGTAGTCTCACTACAACACAAAACTACCAGATTAGAGGATCATAAGACCATGATCAGCACTTTAGACTCCACCACAACTTCTAAAATAATACCCATCCATCACCATTTTGCCTTTAATGAGTTTTTCCTCTATAAGTGCAATAATTTATGATTCTTTTGCATAACTTGGAATCTGAGAGGAAAACAAAATTTGCAACACACAACAAGCCATCAAAATATTCCAGACCAAGACTGAAGGACAAAATCGTATCATTTATTACCATTTACAAACTGCATTATTGATACAAATGTTTTAACCAATAACAATATATGAATATCAGAATATATTACAGCACATTAAAACATCATATAGGTTTGCAAACATACATAGCAATTTGGTTTGTACCATATTAAAAAAAAATACAAAAAGGATAAGTAGTAAAAGGAGAAGAAAACATTAGGCTTCTTAATTGCCTTGGTCAGTTTATTCAGTATATACAAAGACAGAAAAACGTTTCCAATTTCCAAGTCCAGCAACTTTTCAACAAGACCTAATGCCACTGGCAGTACCAAATTCACTCACAGCGAATAAGATAAGAAGAAATGATCACTAGAATGAGCACAATGTTGGCTGGGAACAATGGATCATATAATCTGGGTTCAGGAAAATTGCTGAAGTACCACTTTACCCCTTCTGAGTTTTCAGTACCTCGGTGTGACAAAACATTAATGAATGTGTAGGATGACAACTGGAAGCCCTAGGGCCAAATTCAGAGCCCAATGGGAGACAGTGCCTTTTCCAGTTTACCAACTCAAGAGATGGCAAGAGATGCAAAGCAATTTGCCAGCAAGTTATGCTAGGGTAACAGAAGGTGGTCATTCTAAAGAAAAAGAACTGGACTGGTGAACAGAATCATTTTAGAACAGTGCAGGTAATCCTGCTCTAAATTCATTTACCTAAATATCATATGGGACTTGCAACTTCCACAGTAACAGATTATTTATGCCTGGCACTATTATCATGTTTCCTCCGCATACACTTACACTTGACATTATGGCACTATCACAAATGATGCTGAAAGCACAAAACTTCGACAACCCCCTCTTCTTTACACATTAAATTTTAAAAAGTCAAGGAAATTAATTCAAGAATAGCTACTGCTCAGCATTACTTGGAAGACAGAATAAGCAACAAGGAGACAATTAAGAGGAGGAGGTATGGAAAGAATCAGCTTGACAGCAAAGCAGTCTTAAAGTCTTGCCTCTGGAAGGGTCAGGTGGAAAAAAGAGAATTTGGGGAGAGTTCTTCTTAGGGCAGTGAGTCTTTCTTCTCATTCGGTGAGCACACATAAAGAGACAGGCAAAAGGGGAAGAATACACTGTTCTTCAAACATCATGTTGTGCAAAGTCCACCAGACTCTTAAAATAGCTAGTAGCTGGAGAGTAGGAGCAGGTTTTAAAACTGCTTTTATTGTGCTGGCAGTTGATCTGGCTTACAAGCAGAGGGTAGAAAAGGAAAGGCCTGAAAGGAACACACCACAGGCCTCTAACACACCTTTCCTCTTCCTACCCATTGCATATTTTTGTCCCCATGACAAGCTGCTTTCTACACTTCTGGTACAACCAAGTTATCTATGAAAATTTATTTCCAAACATGGATTGCACTTGTGCGAATAGCTGCTTTACAGAGAAACAGCTACAGGAAAAACAACCAAAATCCCTGGGATTTAACTTTCAAAAATAGAAAATGTGCTTGTGTTTAGTTAACCCTTCCTACTGGGAAGGGAAGGGACATGAGGGGAAGGGAAAAGCAAGGAATGAGGAGGAGGGTAGTAATTCTAGGTACCATGTTCTTCTCTAAAGGGAAGGATTGAAAATGGTGGAAGAAGAAATCTCTTCCCTTTAGAAGTTGTGCATTTCCATCTGGCCATCTTGAAGCACAAATTAGCAAAAGAAAAGATTCCATCCCCATCAATTTAAATCACAAATCTCTTTTCACCACCTCAGCATATTAATAAAATTTGTTTTGGAAAGGCACTGTATTTTTTTTCCAACCCAAATTTACAAGATTAAACAAACTTTTTAAAAAAAAATGCAGAATGGGTTTCTATAAAGGCTACTAAAATATTTCTCATTCCAAAGACTTGGAATAAGGTAATTCTGGCTTTCCACAAACTCATCTGCTTGCCAAATCAAGGATTATAATACCATGACCACCACTAAATGGATTAGAGCAGGGGAAGCGGGAGGGTCACATATTTCTGGATTGCCAAAAGGTGGAAAAGTACGAAAGTTGGGAATTCAAAGACTGCAGAGTTCCAAAGCAGGAGGGGAGGGGCTACACCATGCAGAGTGAGGTCTGATGAGAAGACATGTGAGGTCAGGAAGAGAAGCCAAGAAGAGAAGGCACCACTATACTCAGCATTTTAGGCAGCTGCTTATAAAAATGACAGTTGCTTCCACCACCATGAATAATACAAGTAGTTCTCAACTCATGACAGTTAATTTAGTGACTGTTCAAAGTTACGATGACACTGAAAGAAGTGACTTATGATCATTTTTCACACATATGACCATTGAAGCATCATATGATCAAAATTCAGATGCTTGGCAACCATTTATGATGGTTGCAATGTACCAGGCTCACGTTATCACCTTTTTCAACTTTGTGACAAGCAATCAATGGGGAAACCAGATTCACTTAATAACCATATTACCAGGGACGTGCAGTGAGGGGAGGTGGGGCCTCACCAGTGTCATGAGGAAAAGAAAATAAAAATTAAAAGGAAAAAGGCTAAGGTAGTTGCTGCCAGACTTCAGAGTCACAGTGAATGACTCTGAATCTGCTTAGTGCTAACTGCAGGGGGAGGCGAGAGAACTACGGGCCTCCTTTGCATAAGGAATTTTTTGCCTTTTAACCCTTGCTCAGAGTTAAGCAAGGGTTAAAAAGTGAAAAATTCCTTATGCAAAGGAGGCACGTGGTTCTCTGCCTCCTGATCTGGCAGCAGCAAATCTTGCCTAAGTTGCCGTTTTATTTTTACATTTTTTACATTTTCATCATGGCGGGTGGACAAGAGGAGAGTTGAAATCCACAGCTGGAAAAGGTATGTGGATCGGACGGAGGGAAGAGGGGAAATTCAAAATTATTGTAATTTTATTAGTAATTTTTTATTGTGAGTAATTTGTGTGTGTGTGTGTGTGTGTGTTTCTTTCTTCACTCAAACAAACTCTCTTTCAATTTGAGAGTTTGTTTGAGAAGAGAGGGGCAGCCCTCTCCCCCCAACTGGGAGCCTCGTCCTGCTCCCCTCTCCCTTTCCTCCTCCTTCTCTCCCCTTTCTTTGCCAGCTGCTGTCTCGCCCCCCCCCCGCCTCCTCCGTCCCCGCCGCTGTGTCCGACAGGCCAGGCATCTCACATTTATGTCCGCCATAAATGCGAGACGCCTGGCCTGTCGGACACAGTGGTGGGGTTGGAGGAGGTGGGGAGTGAGGCGGCAGAGCGCGCCAGCAGCAGGGACGTTCTTGCCGCTGTGTCTGACAGGCATCTCACATTTATTTCCGCCATAAATGCGAGATGCCTTGCCTGTCAGACAGAGCGGCGGGGACGTTGCTTCTTGCTGCTGCTGCGCTCTTGCCTCACCAATCATAATCCTCACCGCACGTCACTGCATATTACTAACTTAACAACTGCAGTGATTTGCTTAACTGTGGCAAGAAATATAAAATGGGGCAAAACTTACTAACGATCTTGCTTAGCAACATACATTTTGGGCTCAATTGTGGTTGTAGGTTGAGGCCTACCTTATGGAGGGGAAATCCCATGAATTAATTATTTTAGGCTGTCACAGGACCACAGAATTTGAGAAATATCTAAACTATACTATACAATAAAACAGGGATGTCAAACCTGCAGCCTGCGGGCCAGATGTGTTACACGCTGGCCACCCCCACCCCCAGTTTAGCAAAGAGGGAAAAAGTCATGATACATCATGTGACGGCAGGCTGCCATGAGTTTAACACCCCTGCTATAAACAATGCTGAGAATTGCAGCAGGCATTTCAGAAATTCAAATTGTGGAAATTAAGACTGTAGTTCTACTACTCTACAAATTTAAACCACTATCAAGTATTGTAGCTCTTAGAACAAGAATTGTAAGGATTATAAAACTGCTTTTCTAATAAAGGTCAAAGAGTTGTATGGATGAATCATTTGCCTATTACATTGGCCAGCCAAATCTGCTTAGGAAAGTCACATGGAAGTAGTGGACTTTCTGAATTGTCCCTAGCCCATTTCTAGCCAGGTCCTGGGAACCAATGCATGTAGACAACCAAGAGATTTTTGATAAAGAACTGCTAGTGTGCAAACTGTCCCACAATGTTTGATAGGGAAATATATGACTGAAAAGATTTAAAACCAAAGCAAAGATGTACTCTGAAAACAGACTTTATGAACACATGTAAGAAAGGGCATATGAATAAAAGGTGAAGCTTCAAGACAATTATTCCAGCAACTAAGTGCTTAGCACAAGGCGCCAAGACAACCATATTGTGGTTAATGATGTAAACTGCTCCACGAAGGGCTAGTGATGCTATGCCAGTCGAAGGCACTGTATCCCTTCAGCTTTCAACTGCAATTCTGCATTTTCTGAACAGAAAAACAAGTGGAACATAAGAATTAATTAATTACTAGACCAAGGCCTTTTCAGACATTGATAGGATCCCCTCTTGTAATTTATTGTGTCTTCCAGCATCATCGTCCATTGCTGTGGAGATGAAGAACCTACCCTCAATACTGTTATTTTAGTAAGGGATCAATTGAGATTATGGAAAATGTAGTTTTAAACCATTAACAGGGAACCTGCTGCCACCAAAGAGGCAGCTTTGGAATCTATTTCTAGACTCCCATTTAAGAAAAGACCAAGTAATTACTATGATTATGGGAACTAGAGCAGATCAACATATTCATCCTCATCCTCATCTACAATCCAAATACTAAATTCTGGCCTTATAAGCTTCTGCTTCCTGCCTTGACTCTTTTCTCTCTGCTTATAGAAGTTGTTAACCCTTTTTTTTTCCAGGCCATGTTATTGTTCTGGATACAGTACATATCTACAATGTCTAGCAACCGTAACATCACAAAACATTAGCACATTGTTGCCCCTTTCCAAGCACAAAAATATCTATTACTACCTTCTGTTTAAAAGCAGCTTGATTTGACAAGTTTTGGAACCAAGATGCTTAAGAGAGAGGGATAAAAATATAGGACTAAAAAATACATAATTGAAATGGAGATGCATAAAATGGACTGGGGATGGGTAGGGAAGGAAGTAATCAGTCTCCTGGCTCCTTTTGACAGTCATCTGATAAAAGGAGCCAGAAAAGCCATATGTGCTTCTATAAGAGCCTGGTTGATTTGGGACTGTGCATTTTTTCTTTCCAAAACTGTGCATCAAACCTCACTACAAATCAAGGACATAAATAATTACAATAAAAAGAACAATCATAATACAGAAAGGGCTGCAGTTTTTATACAAATGCCACCATGCAGATACAAGATCACAATTTTTATTTGAAAAATTAAAAAAGGGGTTTGGATTTTTCTTTTTCTTTTTGCATTTTTCTTAAATTAAATCTGGTCAGTTGATAGAAAATAAGTATGTATAATTTCCCCACCCCATCCACCGCTGTCCTTATCTATACATAATATATATATAAAACTCAGAATCCAATAAAAATAATGCTCCTTTTAAGTCAAGGCTGACATGACTGGGCTACCATTGACCATTGTTTTGCGCCCCCTGCTGGCCAAAGGTTGCATCTGGTGGCAGTTCGAGGTGCCGTTTAGCATGGCACCAGTAGCAGGATGGGTTGGAATGCTTACAGTGGTGATATTGGAGCTTGGGGAGCCATGGGAAGGTGTGACAGGACTTGGCAATGAGGAGGAGGTGGTAGCCGGCAAGGTGGCTGGGCTATGAGCTTTGTCACTGACAGATTCACACTCTGAAGCCCCACTGGTGTTGGTACACTCTGAGTTGGGAAGTTGAGAAGACAGTTTTAACCTCTTGCAGGCTGGCTGAACACGATATTTCAGTGGGAGAGGGCCATTCTATTGAAGCAAAGAAACAGGATGTATTAGCAACTTGCATATTGCTGTTTCTCCAAAAGAAAACGATGGCAAAGAAGCACAGTAAAACATCAGGAATAATTTTAACAATTATAAAACCAAAAATGCATAAAAATGCAGCTGTACAAGAGTTAAAACATTTGTCAGTATATTTTAATATTGACCTAGTGGCATGGTCCTCAGGCAGTTATTTATCCAGTGCAAATAACCATGTACCAGAGACCACCTTATTAAATATGATCTTGCTACTGGTCCAGACATAGAGCGGCCCTGTTCCAGATTCCAACTCATGAGAGATAGCAAATCCAGAAGGCAAGCTTTCCCAATAGAGATAGACCTTGGCTTGCAACTATTTATTAAATGACTATTCAAAGTTATAATGGTCCTGAAAAAAGTAACTTACAAACTGGTTCTTGTCCTTACAACATTGAAACATCCCTATGGTCAAAGGATTAGAATTTGGGCACTTAGCAACGGGCATGTATTTACAATGGTTGCAGCATTCTGGAGTCATGTGATTGTTATTTGTAGCCTTCCCAGCCAGCTTCTGATGAGCAAAATCAATGGGGAAGCTGGATTTATTTAATAATCACATAATTCACTTAACAACTGCAATGCTTTGCTACAATCATGTGAAAAGATCATAAAATAGTGTATGACTCGTTTAATAATTGTCTGGCCCTAATTGTAGTCTTAAGCAGAGGACTATCTTTATTGGCTCTTCATGCAATGCACTATTTGCAAAGATATGTCTGGACACTTTGCTGACTTTTAAAAATACTAAAAAAATGTTTTGTGTCAAGCAGGCCTTTGGCCCCTTATGAAGGATTGTAAGTGAACAACTATATTTTAAACAATACATCTTGATTTTATACAATACTTGGCACATCTACTGGATTAGGACAGTATATAAATATTGGTTGATAAGTTGATTAGTTGACTGATAGACAGATGGGTATCATAAGCTTTTGTTTAAAACCAGGAATTTTGAGAACTGGCTGTAGAGAGAGTCAATAATCACCATCACCACCAGTAAGAAAACACATCTCCAAGGAGGTTATTTACCCAGTTTGGTCCAGTTCATGCACCAGGTTTTAATTTTTTTGTTTTTGTTTACCAAGGTGAGGAAAACTAAGCAATTTGGTACCTTACTTTTCTGTTTGCTTGACGATGCCAGCCAAGAAATGGTTCAGATTAAATATGTCGCATTTACCTTCCATTCCCCAAAAAACCAAGCAACAAAGAGAATCTACAGTGAGAATCTATCTCTTGAATCTATGGGTCCCACAGTCCCATCTCCTCTTGCATAGTTTGCTCTACCTCTTACCTGCTCAGGAACCAGTTATTGCCTAATTTGAATAATGCTCTGCTTCTACTTGGAACCAACACATAATAAGCCAAACTTCCTAGTGTGGTCATACAAAGGCTTTCCCCAACTAAACCTAGAATATGTTTTGGAACTATTGAATGCTTTTTTTACATATGTAAAATTTATAAATAGCCAATAATTAATGTCTATAGAGATTCTCAGTCATGGTTGTTTTCTTCAAAGGGCAACTGGACTGTTTTTTTCCAAGAAGAAGAAGAAGAAGAAGAAGAAGAAGAAGAAGAAGAAGAAGAAGAAGAAGAAGAAGAAGAAGAAGAAGAAAAAAAAAGAAGAAGAAGAAGAAGAAGAAGAAGAAGAAGAAGAAGAAGAAGAAGAAGAAGAAGAAGAAGAAGAAGAAGAAGAAAACTGATGAAACTTCTTGGGTGAGAAGCTAAATGTCGTAGTCTTCTTTCTCAAGGAAAAAACAGCCGAGTTGCAGTTTTTAAAAAGAAGCATCTTTAAGCCTACAATTAAGTTATATGTTTTTTAGTTGGAAAGAGGCAGTTTGATGTTGTGGTTAAGGTGCTAGGCTAGAAACCGGGAGAATGTGAGTTCCAGTCCTGTCTTAGATATAAAGCCATCTGGGTGACTTTGGCCCAACCTCTCAGCCCTAGGAAAGAGGCAATGACAACCACTTCCAAAACCTTCCCCAAAAAACTGCAAGGATTAGTCCATGAAGTCATCAAAAATCAAGATTGACTTAAAGGCACAAACAAAACAAAACAAAGAACAAAAGTAAAATTAGTTGAATCTTAATTTTTTCCTTCTCCATTTCAGGATGTCTTTGAATGGAGAAGAAAGTGCACTTACAGTATATCTGATATGTATTTTAAAAGCTTCTTGAATTTGGCATTCCTCAGATCTTAAATTCACATAATTCCTACTTTCATTCCAAAGTAAGGCTAAAATTTCAGAGTTTTTAAAATAATTTGACTCTCCTAAAAAAAAAATCAGTTTCTACCCTCTTATTTGGATTGGCTTTGTTTTATTTGGTTAAAAAATCTATGCATTATGTTTTTCATGGACAAATAACACTCTAAAAACAATTTATTGAAATATGATTGTATTTTACTGTAGTTGTGATGGAGTCCCTAACAGACCCTGGGGGCAAAGAGAATGCAGTAAGTCTGTTACTAAAAGATTCCTCAGTCCAGAGGAAGGGCAAAGTATCAAAAGAAATCCTTGGTTGTAAATTGATCTGGGGAATTATTTTGGCAGTCTTCCAAGATTCTATTATATTACCTTACCTGCAATAAAAAATCAGTCAAGAAATCCAAGTGGTTCTTGTTTCCTGAGCTTGCCAGCTTTAAAAGGCTGGACAATAGTATATTTTATTACAAAATATTATGGAGAACTTCAAAATTTTATTAGCCTTATGTGTAAGCATAACTTTCAAGTGACTGACTAAGCTGTTATTTATCTTTCGCTTTTCTCCATTAATGAACACATTTTAATACAGTCCCAGATGTTTTTTAAAATTCTAAGTTTCTTTAATTCCCACGTTGATATATTGAAATTTAAAAATCTGTCCAAATTTGCTCATTAGTGTGAAAATTAAATCTCATTAAGATGATGCAAGTTAATTTTTTTTCAAATAGAGCATTTTTTTTTCTTACTAACCCTTCGCCAAGGATAGATATAAGTTATGTCCATGAGAGTGTAATATTCTTTTAGAGGTTCATCTTCATAGAGAACTTCCACCTAATAAACAAAGTTTAAGACATGCAGAATTATATAACACAGGCATAAATTTAAATATTAAATATGGAATAAATATTAAATATGGAACAGATTTCAGTAACCTGAATATCTCTTTTTGGTAGTAAATTTATTTAAATTTACGACACAATAAAAGCAAACTAAAAAGAGAGAATAAAAAAGGGTGCAGAAAACTATATAAAGAAAAATAAAAAGGACAAAATAAGGATATAGGGGGAAAAAGAAATATATATATATTTCCCACCTTCTTTACAAGTATAAACAATTTTAATAACTTACCATCTTTTCTTAAAATACAACAAATGATTTCTTCTTCCCATATCCCATCTCTTATCTATAAATAAAACCTCATTATTTCAGCTCTAGTGTCTGCAAAAGTCCATTAAGTGTTAGCAGAAATAACATCTACTTTAACCTTGATCAAATAAACCAATTTTATATCCCTTCCTTCTCCTATATTCTGAAACATCTAAAAATCTCACTCTTTAACCCCTTGAATTGTCTTAGAAATTGATTTATTTTCATTTTGTTCATCTCACAATTTTTTAAAAAGTTTTAACAAGCCTCCTTGATAAATACAGTGTAGGAAAATTATCCAGGTCACTCTCTTGTGTTGTATAGTGGAATCTGTAGCTGAAGTGAGGGGAGGAGTGGAAAGACTAGCTAGCCTTGAACTGCTGGTGGAGAGGAAGTGGTGGAAAGCAGATCTTTCCTAAACCTTGCACTGCTTATCTAGCAATTTCTATAGTGAGTACATTATTCTAGCTAGATTCCCGCCAATAGGAAACTTGCAATAAATAAATCATTCTGATCCATTCATTATGTTTTTCTGGTTCCTTGCACCTAACAAGGCTGCTACTTCTTTGATATATTTATTTTAATTATTAAAACATCAGCTGATTTTTGTTGCTTGTTCAATGCAATATTTTTTTCTTTATCAATCATATGGCTTGTTTTGAAATCCACGTGAATGTCACTTTCAATATTGTAATGTAAAACTTGTTCCTCTTTCATAACAACTTTTAGATGCAATCCAACCATAAAGCCAGACATTCAGCAGATCAACTTCCAGGTTCATTGTCAAAAAATTTCCTTCAGTACGGCCAATGTTAAAATATTTTGCTCAATTCTGTATTAATAAATTGAGTTTGAATGGTATTCTCCTTTAAAGATAATTTTTAGTTTCTCCTAGTATCCTCTAACATCCAATTTTTAAAGTCTTAATTATGTTTTTAAAGCATTCAAAATAAAAGTTTTCCACACATTAAAGCCTCTCTATAATTAATTCCCAAAACTTATTTCAAATTTAATTGGACCCTTAATATGTTTCTAAATTTCTAAAATCAAATTTTTAATCAGTCTTTTACTGTTTATTACAAAAGAAATCCTTCAACTTATATTTAAAATTTCTTTTATTAAAGATTGAAAAAAACTCGTCCACTGTTATTAAACCTTGTAATAAAAGATTTGTAAAGGCTAAAAATCAGTTACCAAACAGTTTCTGAAAGTGATTAGAAAAAGATCTATGCAAACCCAGTAGCCTTTTAAAGGCCAAATGTAATTTGACCAAGATGGCTACTCCTTTGTCTCCCAGAGCTCTAAAAACACTGGTGATTGCTGTCTTGAGGTCTCCTCATGAGAAGCAGATTTCTCAAGCACTTGTGAGTGATCTCAAGTTCTCTCCTTGGCTAAGAATTAATAAAGAGGCAGGTTACTTGCCAACTCTTCATTCTGCTGCAATTGTCTCCGCTTTTTGAAAAGTTATCTTCAGTCCACCATGTCTTTCCAAGAAGTCCAATCCAGTAACCTGTATTTCTTAATGTTTCTCTTTCCCCTTCCCTCCTTCCCCCCTCTCCTTGTCAAGCTGTGAAGATAAGGAAATCTGAAAGCCACGGTTAGTTCCCAGCCTAATTTCATATGGAGTTATTAAGAAATAAATATAGGTTGAGTTGCGGGGGGGGGGGGAATGCATATACATATCTTGTCTATGCCACAATAATCTAGACAATGGGCTTAGTTTATAATATAAAACAGTCCTATTTTTACTCAGAGTGAATGGGATGCAATAATATTGATCCAATAGGAGAATAAATACATTCTGGTTGATTCTATGCCCATGGAAATATTTAACCACATTGTTTTAATAAACAATTAGGAAAATAATGTTGTATTAAGTTTTTGTTAAATCCTTAAAACAACAAATTCCGTTCTACCTTCTTGATTTTGGGTGGAGAGAGAGATAGAGAACATACAAACTACAACTATTCCATCTTGATTTTTGAGCTTAGCCAACTCTATATTTGGAGAAGCTAGTACGAGGAGCTGCAGATTTGGGTTTTTTTTTACCTTTAACTATGAAGAATTGTAAATATACAAAAGATCAGCAGCAACCTCAGCCCTTGGACCAGGAGAATGGTGGGTGCATGCCTGAAACTTACTTTGTATTTAGGGGGAACATCCATCTTGTTCCGGAGAAACTTAGCCAGGTGCATGATAGTCATAGCAGCAGGACATCGGAGGAATCTCATGCTGTTCTTCTACAGAGGAATGTGAGAGAGGCAAGAGATGGTTTTAATTGGAGTGGGCTGGACTGCACAGCAGGACATTGAAGTTGAAATAGGTATGGAAATTAAGGGGTGAAGGTTGGGGGAGGAATGCAAGAAGTTCTCAGATCACAAGCAAAGGGGGGATGAAGCTTGAGTTTGGAAGAAGGAGAAAAAGTCTGCAAGGAAGGGGAGGGGAGGGAAAGGAAAGGGAAAGGCAAAATATAAAGAAACAAAAGGGGGAAAAAAGAAATATGGAAGTCATATTGATGGAAAAGAAAGTAGCAGAAAGTAAAGCAAACAATGCTGACATTTGTATGCCCAGGAGCTCACTTAAGCCCAAGATCAAGATTATTTTTAATAATATGATTTAAGTTTAGGTTTCATATAAATAATTTCTTCACATCCATATCCTATAACTTTCTTCCAAATAATAAAATACTAAGGCTACACAATCTGAGGATGCATATTGCCGCTAGATGGTAACAAATATACACAGGAAACCCTAGCTGTTTGCTGCTATAAAAGTTGTCAGTCTTAAAACATATAGCTGTTTAAATACAGAACCCACACCATGATGTACCTCACCTTATCTTTTTCTATGTTTCCATTTTCAATAGTCCCTCTATTTTCATCTCTGAAGAATTAAGAAGACAAATGAGTTAAATATGTGTAAAAATGCAGATACAGTGGTACCTTGATAGTCAACTGCTTTGAAACTTATCAGATTTGGTACTCAATATATTTTGATGTGGAACATTGTCCTGATACTCATCATTTGTTTAGACAAGCTAGAGCCTGTCGGTGTTGGTTGCTTTGCGATTCACTATATTATTCCTTATGGGGAAAAATTGTTTGATACTTAATCATTTTTAGTAACCATCAGGCTTCTCGGAGTCAATTAACAATAAGTATGAAATATGATTATTTCTACATGCATTCTTTTCTAATGTTTTTTTTTAAAAAAAACTTACCTGTAATAAAGTACTATTAGGCAGAATAAAATAAGTATTTGGAGGAACTGGGTTTGCATGCTGCAAATGGCTGAAAATAGGATGATGATGATTGTGACAACGACAATGCATTTTTTTTACTTCCAGGCTGAGGCAATTGTGTTAGACCTGTTTTGGCTATCAGTATTAAAGACTAAGCACCTTGATTTGGGTGGGAGCATCGTTTGCCATTGTGGCTTATGCAGTAAAATATCTTCCTTTAGTGTTAATGGCATAAGACTTTACAAGAAGCAATCTCAGAAAATAGGGACCTATCCTTAGAAAAAGGAAGCAATGGGAAATATGCTATTGATGGCTCTGCCATCAGTATTGTCCTTTCACCCTAATTAATATTTCTGTTTTTCATTAAGAGCCAGACAAATATATACATGTACAAATCACTGTTTGCCAAATTGCATCTAAGAGAGAAGCTGTGTAATCTCTAAATTAACTTGAAGGGGATATAAATTACCATAACTAACTCTCAGTGCATACTGAAGATAGGGAATAAGACATAATAAGAATTAGGAAGAGGCCAAGAACTGTACTGAGAAAGGATATAACTTTCTACGGTGATACTTAAAAGTTTGTGAACCCTTTTGAATTTTCAACATTTCTGCATAAGTATGACTTAAAACATGATCTGTTATTCTCACATCCTAAAATAGATTAAGAGAACCCAATTAAGCAAATGAGTCAAAAAACAAAACATTGTGCTTGTTTGTTCATTTATTTATTAAAGAAAATAATCCAAAACTACATATCTACAGTATGTATGGCAAAAGTATGTGGATTTCTAGGATTATCAATTCATTTGAAGAGGTAATTAGAGACTAATTAGAATAAGTACACAGCAACATTTTTGTCTCATTCATATAATTGAATTATCTTTATCCAGTTTTAGGACGTGTAAAAATAGTTCATACTAGGTTCATATTTATGCAGGAATATTGAAAAATAAAAGGGTCCATAAACTTTTAAGTAACACTGTATCTGGTAAATGTAAATGTGATGGTTGCAAAGTTTGGGCAGAACTACTTCATTTTTCTAAATCATTTCCTCACTATTTGCTCACTAGATACCCACATACAAAGGTAAAAAAGTAAAAGTAAAAAAGGATAAAAGAAATTTTAAAAAATTATGTTGTAAAACAGAAATAAAAATTGCTAATTGTGGAAGATGGGTAGTTTATATATGCCATTAGAAAAGCCTCTACTTTATATACAGAAGATACTTAGTTCAGTAACCGAAATCTCCAAAAAAAAACGACAAGTATTTTTGAACCCCTGGAGAGATGATACCAGTCAGCATTGATAATTCTGTGCTAAACAATCTAATGGTTTGAGGTGGACATGAACGTTTTCTCTGTTATACAGGAGCAAATCCTCAGCAGTCTTATTTGTCCTTTGCTTCCTTTGATCCTGTATTCTAAAAGGATGTGAGAAGGTAATGAAAGTTTGTCTTTATGTCATATGTTTTAGCCTTCAGCCCACTAATTATCTTTGTTACTCTTCTCCGCACTCATTTTAGAATCTGAACTTTTTTTATATAATATGGTGACCAAAACTAGATACAGTATTCCAAGTGTAGTCTTACTAAGGCCTTATAAAAGTGTACTAACACAACATGATCTTGATCCTATCCCTCTGTTAATGGAGGCTAGGATTGCATTGGCCTTTTTGGTGGCTGCCACACACTGCTGGCTTACATTTAAGTGACTGTCTACTAGGACTCCCAAGATCCCTCTAACAGTTACTGCTACTTTTACATTTGTTTTTTTTCTTGCCTAAGTGTAAAACCTTCCTTTTTCTCCATTGAATTTCATTTTAGAGAGAACCCGGTGTTCAAGTCTGTCAAGATCCATTTGGATCTTCAGCCTATCTTCTGGGGTGTTAGCTATTCCTGCCAACTTGGTGTCACCTGCAAATTTGATGAGTTCCCCTTTTATTCCCTTATCTAAATCATTTGTGAAGATGCTGAAAAATAATGGGCTAAGACAGAACCTAGGATACCTCATTGCACGAGATGAAATTCCCTTTACATATTGTGTGGTTTGTCAGCCAGTTACAAATTCATATGGTAGTAATGTTGTCTATCCTACATTTTCTATTTTACCAAGAAGTAGGTTGTGGTCTATTTTGTCAGATAACTTACTGACATCAAAGTGTACTAAGTCCACAGGTTTCGCTGGTGCTTCATTTGCCCCTCCCCCCATTAAAAATTATTCAGATTGTGACATTTCTGTCTTTTCATTAGAAATTTTGGAATAGAAAAGGAATGTGCAGCATATATTCTTCAAGTCTACCTTTCCCCAAATGTCTAATGGAGGGGGAGATTTGTGGATATGGATATGGATTTGGTTCAGGTAGCTGAATGGCAGCATTTAAATCTTGAAAAACTAAGGTCTCTACTTAATATTGAATGGAAAACAAGAGACACCAAAACTGAAACAAAATCATGGCAAACCATTTTTACATTGTTGCCAGGAAATAAATAAATAAATAAATGTGTGTGTGTGTGTGTGTGTGTGTGTGTGTGTGTGTGTGTGTGTGTGTGTAAAATGTGGTGTGTACATATACATATACATATTCAAACATATATATATATGTTTGTATGCCTATGCAGGTTTTGGTGTTCAGGTCTTTTCCTGTATAAGATTGAGAATATCTTGGCAACATTTCGATGAGGTCCCACTCATCATCCTCAGGCTGGTGTCTTCGGCCTCGTGCCTGTGCGAGCAAAGCGTGATCGGAGCTGCCGTACCTCTATAAATACTGGTGTGGGGGGGGGGGTTGTGCTGGCTTTGTTGCTGTAAGCAGATTGGTTGGCTGTGTTGTAATATCTTGATTAAGTTGATGGAGTTGATGTTTGCAGATTAGTTAGCTGTTTCATAACATCCTGTGTGGCTGAGATACTGGCTGTGTGCCTAAAGAGTCCTTTTCTCCCTTCCTGCACCCAATATGCCCATTACCATATTTTTCAGACTATAAGAGGTACCGGTGTATAAGACACACCAAGTTTTTGTCCTCCCCGGCCCTCAGGAGCACTCTGCAGGCTTCAGCAGGGATGGGGGAAGGCAAAAATGCCCCTAAGTTTTTCACCAAAATGGGAGCATTTTTCCCTTCCCCCAGCCCTGCTAAAGCCTGCAAAGTGTTTCTGGGGGGGTGGGAAAAGGCAAAAACACCCCCGTTTTGGTGAAAAATGTCTCATTTTTGCTTGTGTTTCACCAAAATGGGGGCCCTTTTCCCTTCCTCCAGCCCTGCTGAAGCCTGCAGAATGCGTCTGTGGGGTGGGAGAAGGCAAAAACGCCCCCATTTTGGTGAAAACTGGCCCATTTTTTGCCTATTTTTTCACAAAAATGGGATGCGGGGGTGGGGCTTTGGGAGGCCAAAAATGGCTGTATTTGGTCTATAAGATGTACCAACATTTCCACACTCTTTTAGGGGGGAGGGGAAAGATGCATCTTATAAATTATGGTAATTGCTTTGGCACTTAATTAGTTAAAATTAATTCTTTTCAACAAAAGTAAGAATTTAATGTACAAATTAAATCTTTCCCCTGGGTCTGCTTTTGTTTAGTTCTAACTTATACATACTGATTACATTATGAGATGAATACAGACAAGGATACAGATAGTCCTCAACTTATGACCACAATTGATTTCAGAATTTCAGTTGTTAAGCAGTGTGGTCTTTAGTGAGTCATTATGCAACTAGACCTGATTTTTACAACCATTTATACCATGATTGTTAACAAAACACATAGACATTAAACAAATCATGTGATTGTTAAGCTAATCTGGCTTCCTGAATTGACTTTGTTTGTCAGAAGCTGGCTGGGAAAATCACAAATCATGATCACACAATCACATCATGCTTTAACCATTATAAATATGAACTGTTTACCAAACCCCAAATTGAAATCATAACCATAGAGGTGGCACAACAGTCATAACTTTGAGGCCAGGTTGAAAGTCATTTTTTCTGAGGCCATCATAGCTTCCAACCATTATTAAATGAATGGTCAGAAATTGAGGACTATCTGTACCGAAAATTTGGGCAGTTAAATAATACTGAACCACTTTTCAAGTAACTGAAAACAGATAAAAATATTAAAACTATAATGATCTAATGTCAGAAAAAATGTCAACAAAATATATTTTCTTTTATATTCCCTAAATGGTTACCTGATTCCTTCATAGAATTCAATGGACAAGCTGACCGTTTCATCATCTGTTAGGTTTCCTTTATCCTGTTCTGAAACTTCACCCCTGTCTTCATTGGATCCATTGGGAACTAAACAAGAAAAGAAGGAATGAAAATCACACCTGTTTTTTTAAATGCATGTTGACATACAACAGAAGACAATTGAGGCAGACATCATACCGTCAGCCAGGGGATATGCTGCATAAAAATCACGTCGCCTCTTCATTTCATCTACAAATGAAAGCCAAGGTAATTCATTTAGCGGCATCCTTCTCTTGCATTTTGCAAATTCATTTATTATTCAGAAACAATTAGGCAATTATATTATAAAAAGTAATCTGCAATCTGGTTTGCATTAAGTCCAAAGATACTTTTCAAAATTCTTTTATCTCAATAATTATGTACTATTATTTATCAACCCCTTATTAGAAATCAATCAAAATCAAAATAAAATCAAGATTGCTGCATTGTGATATGTCAGCTAGGAAGCTCTATCCCAAATTATATTCTCTAAACTCTCAGCAGTCACATATTCATACCTTTGAAGAGTCCTGGCACCAGTTTATACACTATATCCTGTAGAGTTTTATCTGATCTGAAATAAGATAAACACGCTGTCAACACAAATTTTAATTGAGAGTAAATAGAAATATAAAACTAGAATAGTGAATATATGTAGTTTGGGTGGTGAAGGTTTGTTCTCTGAGCTTGTGGATTGGTTTCCAAAAGTTTCATTACCAGACTAGGTAACATCTAATTCTAGTGTTGGAAATGACACCTAGAATCCTCCAACCCCCAGGAGTAGGAATAGCCCACCCACCTATAGCCACACTTCATCAGGAACTATCCAGAACCAAAGACAAAATACAGAGGGTTGAAATAAATAATATAATCTACAAAATCATTACATTGCAACCTATGTGGGACAAACATCATGTCAATTAAAAACCAGGATCCACGAACACAAGCTGGCAGTCAAATGCCACAATCCCAAATCCTTAATCTCTATCCACACTGACACCAACAGATCGATTGAAACAACACAAAAATCATGCTACTACCCACCACAGTCGTGAGTTTATGGAAGCCTGGCACTCCACAAGCAATTCCATCAAGAGACATTTACCTACAACCAGCCTACAAACCCCTCAAAATCAGTGACGTGCGGTGAGGGTTACCATTGGTGAGGCAAGAGCGCAGCAACGGCGAGAAGCAACATCCCTGCCGCTGTGTCCGACAGGCATCTCGCGTTTATGGCGGACATAAACGCGAGATGCCTGTCGGACACAGCGGCGGGGGTGTTGCTTCTCGCTGCTGCCGTGCTCTGCCGCCTCCCCCCCCACCTTCTCCGACTAACAATCCTGCTGTCCCAGCCTGCAGCCAGCCTAGCACCGAGCGGGGAGGACGAGGAGGACAAGGAGGACGAGGAGGAGAAGAGCGGTGAGTCCTTGTGCAGGTTGGGCGGGGGTGGGTGGGCTGGCTCCGTCCAAGCTGCTTCTAGCCGCTGTAGCGCTCCACTGCCTTGCTCCCCTCTGCCTCCGACGAACAATCCTCCGCCTTCTTCAGCTCGGACGGTGCTGGGACACCCAAGCTGCTGTCGGCAGCGGGGGGGGGCATCTGAGCAGCCATGATCCCCCCTCCCCAGCCAGCCAGCCCACCCACCCCCCGCCCGACCTGCTCCCCGCCTGGCCGGCTGGCCGGCACAAGGACTCACCGCTCTTCTCCTCCTCCTCCTCCTCCTCCTCTCCTCCTCCTCCTCCTCCTCCTCCTCCTCCCCGCTCGGTGCTGGGCTGGCTGCAGGCCGGGGCAGCGGGAATGTCAGTGCTTGGTGGTTCCCACGATGCAAACTGCCCAGAGGGGCACTTTGCATCGCAGGAGCCGCCAAGACCCGGGTCTGCAGCAAAGGCGCCAAGCCGCCCAGTAGAAAATGCTGGGGACAGAAGAAATTGCTGCTGAAGAAACGGTGGCTGGTGGCCCAGAGCAACCTCTCCAGAATCACCCTCGATGGAAACTGCTAGATTGCGCAGTCGCTCAAGTGCCCTTGCACAGGCATGATTCGCTGCTCCCAGATCAGGAGGCGGGAGAATCAGTGCCTCCTTTGCATACAATTTTTTTTTGCTTTTTAACCCTTTCTTAACTTTTAAAAGGCGAAAAATTCTTTATGCAAAGGAGGCCCCGAGTTCTCTGGCCTCCTCCTATAGGTAACACTGAGCAGACACCAAGCCACTGTGACTTGGAATTTGGTAGCAACTACCCTGGCTTTAATTATTTTTTTAAAAATCTTTAAAATTCTTTCCTTTCCCTCAGGAGACTGGTGAGGCCCCGCCTCCCCTGCCTTTAGTGACTGCACGTCCCTGCTCAAAATCCAAATCAACTGCACATCCAACCAGAGATAGCACCAACCCTCAACAAAGCCCCCAACCCTCAACCAAGCACCAACTCTCAACCAAACAAGACCCATCACAAGACTCACGGATTATTTCCATCTGACCCATCACAAGACCCTCACTTGACACACCCACACCAGAAGCCCTTATAAATAAAAGTTCACTGACACTGACATTCCCTAAACTTTACTAAAGATGTTACCTAGATTGGTAACAAAACATTCAGAAATCAATTTACAAGGTTGGAGAATGAAACTTGCCCCTCATATAAAACTATTTAAATTCCCCCAAAAGGAAAAGAACCTCTTTTACTGTTGTACAAATAGAAAAATGCAATATTGTGAGTAAATACTCCATTTATCTTATGCAAGGCTATGAAGCTTAACATGCTAACACTTTACATCTGACTTTAAACCCCCCTTTATTTCTTTAAAAAAGATTGGGATTTGTGGGATCATCTAAATTTCTAATGATCAGAAGTACAGAAGTTACAACTCATAGAGCTCAGCAGTAACACACAAGACTCCCTCCCCACTCACTTGCCAATTTATTATTATAAATTTATTTGCTCCCCTTCTCAAGGTAACTCCTGTAATTATATCAGCACATTATAGCAATAGCACCTAGAACTTATATACTACCCTATAGTTCTTTACAGCACTCTCTGGGCAGTTTACAATGTCAGCGTATTGCCTCTAACAATTTGGGTCCTCATTTTACTGACCTTGGAAGAATGGAAAGTTGAGTCAACCTTGAGCCCTGTCAGGATTGAACACTAGACTGTGGGCAGAGTTAGCCAGCAATGCTGCATTCTAACCCCTTCACCACCACGACTCTTGTTTTCCCTACTATACTGTAGTTTGTTGTTTATTACAAGATTCAAACAGTATGAATCTAAGCAGCTTATAGCAAAAGCAATACAATAAAGTTCCTAGTGTTACCAATGGTGACATTCACTGCCCCAATGCCCCAATTATAGGATCCTTGTTCTTCTTCTTGTTCCTATTGGCCTGTCTTTACGCCATTGAGATATTGAGTTGCACTTCAAATTTGTTGAGTAGATCCATTTCCTTGCTTTTTTTCCTTAGAGTTTCCTCTATAAACTAACAGTGACTAATGGTACTGCTGTCTCTACTGTTTTAAAATGAGATCAGTTAAGAAAAGTGACTGATTGGTTTTTTCTGGATGCCTTTGCCCTGCCTTTCAGCATCATCTATTGACTTATTTAAAAATTGAAACTGGATTTTAAAAATAAGCCTAGCATTCTTTCAAAGGGTCATAAATTTCTGCTTATAAGAAACCTTTAGGAAATTCTGGTTAAGCTTCTGGGCACGTCTGCATGATCTCTGTAAGAAGCCGTGTGTTTGCTATAGTCTAAGCCCAAACAGTTCTGAAGGGCACTTTCTAGTGAGTAGAATGGAAGACTGAATGCTAATAACCTAAAGTAATTAATAGGAACTGGGAAGATTCCTCCCATGACCACTCCAGCAACCTCATTCTTGATTAAGCATCCTAAAGTGTGTTCATGGCAAAAATTGTATCAAGAAAAGTGGGAGAGAAACCCTATGAAAAAAACTAAAAATGTCTTTAAACTGCCTCAGCAGCGGACTAGGGATAAAGCAAAGGCAACATCACTACAGACACTACATAAGAGATTATTATCAGATAATGTTCACATGGTGGTTTAGGAGAATATGAGCCCTAAATTTCCTTTTTTTTTCTTGTTGTGAAACTAAGAATGCATAGAGAAATAATGGAGGACCATGCTTGTTAATATTGCCTTTAGGAACCTAGTATTATGTGTGTGGCATCTTAGAAGATTTAGCATTATTATATAGGGTTCATATGTGTAATTTAGAAAGGAACTGAAAAGAAACAAAAATTATTTATGTTGAACAGCATTGAAGATTTAATAGGCACTTTTTATTTAGGCCAGCAGTATTCCTACTCCCTCATAATGCCATCATATTAGCACAATTTGGCAATCCTATCCACCTCATCTAATTTTATAATACTATTTATTGCAGGTATATTGACATTGTTTTATAATTTATGGTGCACTAATGAAAGTAACTTTGGCCAAATGGCTCCATGACTGGCAACTGGGTTGTAAGGAGAGCCATTATATTTACTTGAGTCAATAACTCACTTAATGTGCTTTAATCAGAGTGCCTAGGATGCACTATTATTCCTAAGGTGCAGCAAAGTGCAATGAATTATACAGGCTTGAGACTCAGTCCACGGCAGCTTCTTGGCCTGGTTCATGTGTCACACTAAATCATCATTTTATTTATTTGGGTTTGCCCAGCATACTCAGTGACCTCAGCCTCTAATGGTTGACAACCAAATGTAAGATTGTGCATTCAATGTACTGAAAAGAGAAAAGAACACTTTCCTATCATTTTGCTAGCAGTTTCCAGCAGCCTGGATCTATACATTGTGCCATGCTGCACCTTATCACAGACCATTCCAACTAACTCATTTTTTTAAAGAAAAGATCCTTTCTGTGTTCAATATTTTACCCACACTAACTATTTCAAAGTAATTCACTCCTCCAAACTGATTTCATCGAAACCTCTGTTCACTTCTCCCTTTGTTCTTTCCCATCTTCTCACTTTCTCTCTAACCTAGTAAAATAACTTTCCTAACAAACTCAGGGTATTTTTGTATTAAAATTCCCATTCTAAAAATCTCCTCAAACACAAAATATGCACTGCATGTTAACTATCCATTCTATATGAATTTAATGTTTCTTTTTCTTTTTTAAAATAAATATAGAAATGGATGTCCAGTTGGAGTATTTGAAAAATTCATTGACATGTTTTCATTTTTTCCCCTTTTGGCCCATTTTGGTAGAGTAGTTTGTCTTCAGAGGTGTCCCTATTCTATTGTCATCCTTAAAATCTCCCCAACTGCTTCAAAACAGTTTTAAAAGTTGTTCTGCCTCTTCTGGGACACCTCTACACTATTATTATTGAAGGCCTCTTGAAGTCTTTTCAAGTTATCCTCCATTGACTTAGTGGAATATGGAAATCCAACAATAATACTGAGGGAGGGAGGGAGGGAGGGAGGGAGGGAGGGGAGGGAGGGAAGGAAGGAAGGAAGGAAGGAAGGAAGGAACTTCCTGATAAATAGTTCCTGTTATGACCTGTTATTATTGTTAGGATATTTTTTTCTAACAACCAACTAGAATCTGTCTTCCTGTAATGTAAATGATAAAAATGTTTGCCTTCATTATCATAAATAAAGTTGAAAAATTGGTGGTACTTTTTAATATTGTAGGATCAAAGAAACTAGAGAAAATCATTTTTCAAAATGTCATTTGCATATCTGTGCTACTGTATGGAAAACAATGCATAGAGAAGTACAAATATGATTCAGATAAGACGCAGTTCAAAACAGTCACATATATAAATTACGAAAATCTGAAATGTAACCATTAATCCACTTCCTTGCAGTCACATTTTTTTTGCAATAAGAAAAAGGCTTATCAATTCTTCACTATAGCTTTACTGGCTTGAAATTCTGAGATGTAATCTCAATATTACAAAGGATACTAGAAGGCAGAAAGCTGCTCTAGTGACACATATAACATTAATAAGACACTGCAGTTTTTCCTTGGGTTTTATTTTTTCCTCTTGATTCCCTTCATCCCTCCCCCCACAAACACTTGTTTCTACATATTGGCAACTCATGCCTATTTGGAGTTTAAATCTTAATAAACAAATGTTCGGTGTGCCTTTGATAAAAGATCCATTGAAGTGAGGCTAGTAAATATTTCTCAGGGAGACTCAAGTGTTACAAGTTAAATTAATTTATACGGACCGGGTGCTAAAAATACATTCAGAAAGATGTATCTGTGGAAGGCTGCCTACTTGGTTTCTATGCCAACCATCATTAAAGTTCATTAAGGTGCATCTGGTTTCCCTGAAAACCAGCTTTAAAAGGAATCAGTAAGATTGCCATTTAAGGCCACAAGAGGAAAAAGTGTTGGGTTGATTCAACTGTTGCATGAATATGAATAGAGATAGTTTACTAAGAAACAAAAAAAAAATAGTACTACAAAGAAGTTTTACAATCAAGCCAAAGATCTAGAATTAAAAACTGCATTGTTGTTGTTGTTGATGATGTTGCTGCTGCTGCTATCATCATTGCCATTGTTATTACTTGTGTTCTAGACATGTTGTAAAGATTAAAACACTAGTGGGTCTTGGGGTTGCCGGGGTTGGAGACCACTGCATTAAGGTATTGGGGGCTCCTCCTTCTCTTGTCCGATTGTTTCCTAGGTAGTATCTCTTCCCCTCATTTCACAAGGTCATCCACACATTCCATTATCCCAATGGATTCTTGAGCCATGGAGTCAAAGCAACTTCCGTGGAAATGATCTAACAAGACCTTTGCATAACCATGGAGTTAACCTCTAATATGTATTGCTTCTAATCCTAAGTAATTCATTAATTCCAATTCTCATGAGTTGGAAGAGATGTCCTTCTGGGTTCAGCTCCAAGTGGGGAAGGGGGACACTGGGAACATGGAGGCTGCTTGGAGGGATGGTTTGATGGTGGATAGGACCACATGGCTTGAGGCCCTGAACAGAAAAGGGGGATCACATGCTTCCAGATGTTGGGTGAAAAAGAAGAGAAGAGAATGAAGGTTTGAAAGTTCCTGGCTTTTATGTTCTCTGTTCGGCCTCACCTCTCTGTTTCCTATTCCTGTGTAAGAAATGTATTCTGATTGGTTGCCAGACTCCCATGTGGACATGCAGGGGCAACTCTCTAGGCTGTGTTTTGAGTCCAAGTTTGGTTGAGCATTGCTTCTTCACAGGTGCCATGTGGTGAGTTTCTGTAGAAAGTTAATCCTATCTTTAGTATATAAAGTAAACTACCTCAGGCTTTAATTGCTCACTGACAAAGGTGGGTGGGGGGAAAGCTGCAGGGAGCTACTTTGTCTTTAAAAGCATGTTTCTCCCTTTTCACATCCAGGGAAACATAATATTCTGCCTTCTTAATATTTCCCAGGATATTTCAGTTTTCTAGCAGAGGAATGGGTTTTAACTTCCTACACATGTTAAGGTAATGATGATTAATGAGCCAGAGTGTACACAGTCAGTAGATAATAGAATTAGGAGTAGGTCCAGCAGCAGTAGTAGTAATGGCACTAGTAGCGTTTGTAGTGTTGGAAGAATTTCCTTTTGGGTTCAGCTCCACGTGGGGGAAAAGGCACTGGAGACATGGAGGCTGCTTGGAAAGATGGTTTAATGGTGGACAGGATCACATGGCTTGAGTCCTGAACAGAAAAGGGGATCACATGCTTCAATGCTGAGTGAAGAAGAAGAGAAGAGAGGAAGGGGTTTGCTGGTTTTTTTTATAATCTGTTCAGACCCACCTCTCTGTTTCCTGTTCCTGTGTAAGAAATGTATTCTGATTGGTTGCCAGACTCCCATGGAGCCATGCAGGGGCAACTCTTTAGGCTGTGTTTTGAATCCTGAGTTTGATTGAGTTTCCAGATGCCATGTGGTGAGTTTCTGTGAAATCTAACATTACCTTTATTATGTAAAGTAGACTAGCTCAGGCTTTAATGGCTCGTTGACAAAAAGGGGCATGGGTGCCCCATGTCTTTAAAACAGGTTTCTCCCTTTTCACATCCAGGGAAATATAATCTGCCTTTTCAATATTTCCTAGGATATTTCATTTTTCTAGGAGAGGGGTGGGTGCTAACTTCCTACAGTAGCAATGAGAGTAGGAACCAAAGCAGAAGCAAGGATAAAATGGAAAAAGAAAGCATCATCAATATGCTAAAGCATTCAGCTGTTCAGCTTTAAATGGGAGGAATATTAAGGTAATGATGATTTAATAGTTGATCAGCTGCTGTAAGGCTGTAAACCAAGATGATGCAAGGAGAATTAGTCAGCAGGGTTCTCACTTTAAGAGGCTGTCTATATAAGAGAGGCCCTTTGAGGGCGGTGTCCCTCTCTGTGTGTTCTTCCCTGTTATAGTTGAAGATTGGTTGATTGCCTAGTTATGCCTAATTTGGTGGACTGTCTTGGCTAGAAGCATGGCAGTCTTCAAGGATGCATCAGCAGCCTTCTAATTAGTAACCTGAGCTTATTTTCCCTTCCAACTGTATATTTCTATATTTGTACATAGCATTTTTTTCTAGAGCAGGGGTGTCAAATTCAATTTCATTAAGGGCTGCATCAGGGTTGTGTTTGACCCCAGGTGGGGGGCAGGGGTATGTGGTCAGCTTGATGTCACTAATGTCGGGGGCGCCTGTGATGACCTGAATACGTTTCCCACGAAAACGGGCTCCTGAGCTCTGCTTCTGGCTGCAACGGCCTCCTGCTCTGCCAGCAAAAATGGATCCGTTTCTGGCTGTGATAGCCACCTGCAACCCTCTGCCAGCAAATGTGGAGCCTGAGAGGCCGCACACAACCCTCACAAGCTCAGTTTACAGCTGTGATGCCTCCTGCAAACCTCTGCCAGTGAAAATGGAGCCCGGGCAGGCTGTGTGCAGCCCTCGTGAGCTCCATTTCTGGTTTGTGATGGCCTCCTGCAACCCTCTGGCAGTGAAAACGGAGCTCAGGAAGGCCACACACAGTCCTCTCAAGCTTCATTTTTGTTTGAAAAGGCACCACTGACCGGTCCTTGCTGTTTCCAGGGTGCCCGTGGGCCCTGCAGCCCAGATTCAGCCCACAGGCCTTGAGTGTGACACTTCTGTATTGGAGTATTGCTTCTTCTTGCCAAACTTCATTCACTAAGATGTTCCAGGATAGGAAAGTATTGATGCCTTTGAATTTTGTTGTTAGAGATGTGAGAATCAAGAAATGTAGCCTATTGATCTATTCAATTCAATGAGTCCTATGGATGATAGAAGGCTCCAGAAGAAAAAAGATATGAACCAAAGTTTTCAGCTAGGAAGATTTCAAAATTTACCAGAAATATTTGTAATCCTGCTAAGCCGTTGCTACTGTGAAAAAAAAAATTTTTTTTGCAAAATATGCACTTGTATGGATTCGTTTAAAACAGGAAGAATGAAATGGGTGCGATTCAAGGTACTAATTATGACCTTTAAAGCGCTCCAGGGCTTAGACCCAGGATACCTGCAAGACCACCTACTGCCACCGGTATCCTCCCACTGTCCAGTGTGATCCCACAGAGTTGGCTTCCTCAGGGTGCCGTTGGCCAGACAGTGTCGGCTATCGAACCCCTGTGGGAGCGCCTTCCCTCTGGAATGAGCTGCCCCCGGAGCTTCGTATAATCCCCAACCTCTGGTTCTTCCGATGCGCCCTAAAAAGTTGGCTTTTCCAGCAAGCCAGCCTGGCCTGAACAAAACAAAATAAATTATTGATTATTGTTAATTTTAATCAAAATTTCTTTTTTAAATGTTATTGTCAATCTAAATTGGGTTTGTTTTTTTGGATATTATGTTTTTTTAAAACTTTTTGTAATATATGTTTTTTTTAATGTTGTACGCTGCCTGAGACCTTGGAAGAAGGGTGGCATATAAATCCAATAAACCTAAACCTAAACCTAGTGGAATAATTAGTCTATTCTAGTAACAGAAAGGAGAGCCACTATGGTTAAGGTACCAGGCTGGAAACCAGGAGACTATGAGTTCTAATCTTAATTTAGCCACTCGGGTCAATCCCTCCCACTTAGCCCTAGGATGGGGGGTGGGGGAATGGCAAATCACTTGTGAAATCTTGCCAAGAAAACTGAGGAATTTATTGAGACAGTCTTCAGGAGTCAAAATTGACTCTATAGAATTCTCCTCACAAAACAGCAAGAAATTGGGCCAACTGTAAAAGGGAGGCCAAGATTGTCCTGTACAATCTTCTGTCCCTCCATAAGTTGAGTAAAAGAAAATAAATTCATATAAATAGATAGTGCTATACAGATATTTTGTATTGGATAATTTATTCAGACTTTTGTCCTGGGATTTTATTTCTTAGGAAAGAGAATTCAAGCTGCAAGCATGCCTCTGGCAGGAGGTTAATATAAAGTTCCAAGTCAAATGGATCACTATACCATAAACCACAATTGTACTCAGGCTAAATAATTATTGTAGCTTCATGTGAGAGTTAAAGACTCTTTTAAGAGCTCTGTCTGGATATAATTTATGAAGCTCCTTAATTAATATTTTAGCTTTACCTTATCATGCAGTTTGCTAACTATAGAAAAGCATAGCAAGTCATACAAATGCCTCCTCTCTCAATATCCCTACTGACTTCTTCCTGGAGAAACTGGATCTACTCATCTATAGGGTGACGAGACATCCCGCATTTGGTGGGACAGGCATGCCTTTTCATAAATTTTCCCGCGTCCCGCACGGTTCTTAAAAAACCACGCTTTTTTTGGCGCTCGCAGTTCCCTCGCTCCCCCGCCCATCAGCTGCTAGCTCGCTGGGCTGGCTCATCATTCCATTCTATCCTACAAATTTAAGCCAGCCCAGCCTGCCGCTCACTGATTGGATTGGCCTGGACTCCAGCCAATCAGTGAGCTGGCTGGGATGGAAAATTTTCAGCACGCCGCATGCTGAAAATTTTCCATCCCAACCAGCTCACTGATTGGCTGGACTCCACTTAGCTGAGCACGCCTGCGCGAGTCTCCATTTCATTTCATCTTTGGGGTTGCAGCTGCGCTTACTCACTGGTGAGTAATCATGTTATGGATTGGTACCGGTGGGAATCGGGAGGCGCTGGGGTGAGGAGACAGCCCTCCTTTCCTCCTTCTCCCCCTTTGCTGAGTTCATTTCACTTCTTCGCGTCACAGCCAGGCCCTGTGCTGCGCTGCCACGGGCAGCAGAAGCTCCGTGACTGAGTGGAAGTTCTCTGCGCAAGTGAAACAGCTGCTGCTGCTCGCACAGAGAACTTCCACTCAGTCACGGGCTCACGGAGCTTCCACCGGCGTGGCGGCGCCTGTGCTGCGTGGTTCCAGCGACCATGCCATGTCCGTGAGGTGTGGTCGCGTCCCGCCACCCTCCCCTGCGGCGGCGGCTGTTCACCTTACGCAGAGAACTTCCACTCGGTCACGGAGCTTCTGCCACTACGGGCGGCAGAAGCTCTGGGGACCGAGTGGAAGTTCTCTGCGCGAGGTGAAAAACAGCCCCCACCGCCCTCCCCTGCCCATAAGCTGCTAGCTCGCTGGGCTGGCTCATCGTTCCGTTCTATCCTACAAATTTAAGCCAGCCCAGCCTGCCGCTCACTGATTGGATTGGCCTGGACTCCAGCCAATCAGTGAGCTGGCTGGGATGGAAAATTTTCAACATGCGTGTGCTGAAAATTTTCCATCCCAACCAGCTCACTGATTGGCTGGACTCCGCTTAGCTGAGCACGCCTGCGCGAGTCTCCATTTCATTTCATCTTTTGGGGTTGAAGCTGCACTTACTCACTGGTGAGTAATCATGTTATGGATTGGTACCGGTGGGAATCGGGAGGCGCTGGGGTGAGGAGACAGCCCTCCTCTCCTCCTTCTCCCCCTTTGCGGAGTTCATTTCACTTCCTCGCGTCACAGCCAGCCCCTGTGCTGCGCCACCACGGGCAGCAGAAGCTCCGTGACTGAGTGGAAGTTCTCTGCGCAAGTGAAACAGTTGCTGCCGCTCGCACAGAGAACTTCCACTCGGTCACGGACTCACGGAGCTTCTGCCGGCATGGCGGCGCCTGTGCTGCGCGGTTCCCAGCGACCACACTGCGAGTCCGCGATGCATGGTCGCATCCCGCCACCCTCCCCTGCGGCTCTCCTGCCATGGCATCCGTTTCAGTTGCGCAGAGAACTTCCACTCCCTTCTGGGGCTGCCGCCACCCAGTAGAAGCCCCGGAACCAAGTGGAAGTTCTTTGCGCGAGGGTGAAACGGCATGCCGCTGCCTCACTCTCCTGCCGCGGCGTCCGTTTCAGTCACGCAGAGAACTTCCACTCGCTTCCGGGGCTGCCGCCCGCCCGGCAGAAGCCCCGGAACCGAGTGGAAGTTCTCTGCGCGAGGGTGAAACGGCCGGCAGCCGCCTCGCCCTCCTGCGGCCGGCGGCCGTTTCAGTCTCTTCCCTCATCTGTCTCGATTGCTGGAAGCAGTAACAAACGGCACGTCTGCTCCGCAGCGCCCTGACAGCCACCCCAGCTGACAGCTACCGGGCCTCGCTGGAATCAATTGCAAAACCGCGGTCAGCGCTTTGAGGACCTGAGGCATCTTGGGAAATGCAGTTCCCTATCGGAAAGAACGGAGTAGCTGCGAATTTGTAACAACAACAGAAGATAATAACTTGGTACTTCGCAGATTACAAAAATCTCGTTTGATTTGCACACTGTTTTTTTTAAAGTTAGATAAAGAAATTATGCTGTGAAAGCGACTAGAAAGCCCCCCCTCCCCTTCCTGTGTGCGAGAAAGGGAAGGAGAGGAAGGAGGGAGGGAGGGGGGAAGGAAAAGAAGAACAGAGGGGGGGGAGGAGAAGATGGAAGGAGAAAAGATGGATGGAAGGAGAAAGAATGGAAGGAGAAGGAGGAAGATGGAAGAAGAAAGGAAGAAAAAGAAGAAGGGAGGGAGAAAAGAGGGAAGGAGGTAGGAAGAAAAGGGGAAGAGAGGGAAAGAGCAGAAAGACAAAGAGGATGAAGTTGATAGGCAAGAGGAAGGAGGAAGGAAGGAAAAAGAAAAAGAGGGAGAGAGGAAGAAGAAAACATGGAACTAGAAAGGAAAGAAGGGAGGGAGGGAGGAAAGGGGAAGACAGGGAAAGAGCAGAAAGACAGAGAAAGTGAAGGTAGATAGGCAGAAGGAAGGAAGAAGGAAGAAATAGGAAAGGAGGGAAGGAGGAAGGAACAGAAGCGAAGAGGAAGAGAGAAATGGAAAGAGCAGAAAGACAGAGAAGGTAGATAGGCAAAAGAAATGAAGCTGAAAGAATGGAAGGAGGAAGGAAGAGAAAAAAGGAAGAAGGGAGTGAGTGAGGAAAGAAGAGAGGATGGAAGGAGAAAGGAAGGAAGAGAGGGAAAGAGCAGAAGATGGATAAGGTGAAGCTAGATAAGCAAGAGGAATGAAGGAAGAAGTGAGGTGTCTCGAGGAGGGGGAAAACATTAGTGACCAAAGTTACAATGGCATTGAAAAAAGTGACTGATGACCATTTTCACACTTAGCGACCGTTGCGGACCATTTTTCACACTTAGTGACCGTTGCAGCATCCTCATGGTCACGTGATCAAAATTTTGTTTGGCAACAGATTCGTATTTATGCTGGTTTCAGTGTCCTGGGGTGACCTTTTGACAAAAAATAATTTTTTTAATCAAGCCCCCCCCCCCCCCGGTCAATGGTGTCCCTCTTTACCAATCTGAAAATCTGGTCACCTTACTCATCTACAAAATGGCAGATTCAGAAAATCTTTTTAATAGAGGATTAGCTGAGAAGAAAAGTATCCAACTATGTATTTGTCTTCTGCCTATAAGCTCCTTTGAGAAATTGGACACCTGGAATGCAGATGAACTTTTGGACAGATAGGAAAAGATGTAGTCATAGCCAAAGCAGGGAAAATATTTATCATTTCTAAATAACAAACACCTTAAATTGTAAAGATGTCATAGCATGTCATGCTGGGAAGATTTTTGGGAAAACAAAGCAGAGGGCAAAATGGAGCCCCTTTTGTATTTGTCTGATGACATGAACGCTTGAAATTAGGTAAAAATGGAGCTGCGTAACGTCCCCAACCTTTATATATGAACTGGATTCCTAAATGGAAATAGTATTCACATTGGTTTGTGTGGAAATAAAGTATTTTCTGCCACAAATTAATGTTCAAGATTGCAGAGAAAGCTGAATTTGCCATCAAACAAATTTAATACAAAGACATCTTCAGACTATTTCATCAAATGTGAGGATGCCTGAAAAAAGCATTGGATCTTAAGTCTGGAGCATGTGAAATAAAAAGGAAATAGCATGCAGTGATCCCCTGAGTTATGTCTCAACTCCAAATGCAGAGCTGTAGGAAAGTGAAGAATTGGTGCTATTTGACTCCATTGTAACAGTACATAAGAATCCACTGTAGACAGTATAGTAGATACCATATTGCAAGCTTTTCAGTTACTACCAATTTAATAAAATATACTGTATGTAATTCAGGTTAAACTGTAGAGTCCTTTGTGATCTCTGAGTGTGGTTATTGCCTACAGTTATTTAGTTACTAGGTTACTTAGTTTCATTACTTACTTTAGTAATGAAATGCCTGCAAACGAACACTTAGAAAGAACCAAGGTTTTCAAGCTAATATATGGCTCCACCCAATACCTTCCGAGGTAAATACAAGTAGTCTTAAACTGGAGTATAAAACAATGTATAATACCTGATACTGAGAAGGGGCCTTGTTTTATGAACTTGTACATCACACATTGGGCAGTATTTGTTGGTTTCCAGATAGCGGACAATGCAGGTTTTACAAACTAAAAAAAAAGAAAAGAAAACATTGGTAGAAAAGAGGAGTCACACAGGAAAATGAATCTGAATTTATGAAAATGAATCTGAATTTTGATCCAAACCTGGCCTTACTATGAAGCAAAGCAATGGTTACTCAAGCTAGCTAGAAAATCATCTGGAGTTAAAAAAAAAAATTTCCAGAGCTCCAGTTTTGCTATATTAGTTGTAGATAAAAGGAATCCCTTGTCTGATTTTTTAAAACGCAGAAAAAACAAAGATAGAAATTTGACAGGCATTGTAGGGTAGGAATACAAATTGTCTGTCCAAATCCAAACGGTTGATTCATTAACCATATGCTGGTCTCAAACCCAGATAAATGGGACGGTTACGGAAAGCAATGGTGAACATCCTGTTAAAAAAAAACTCAACAGAACCCTTTATGGCAATAACTTAACATGAATCAGGTAGGGATACCAACAGTGAAACCTCTAGACTAGGTAGTAGCCTGCAAGCTACTGGAGAAAGCCAGGGCCCGAACTTTTCGTAAGCTTATATGTATGTTAGATTGTTGGAGGAAAGTCCTTGTGAAGTCCAAAAATTGATAATGCCATAATAAAAGAGACTGCCTACACTGTATAAAATCATATCAAATTGGAATATGGAATGTTAGAGACATGTCCCTTGGGAAACTCAAAATTGAGTTTCTGTAGATAAGGAAATGATTAGAATGAATATAGACATCCTTGGCATCAGTGAATTACACTGGACAGGCAGTGATGAATTCAAACCAGTAGGTTTTTTTTTATTTTTCTGAAAATTATATCATCATGAAAAGGAATTGATTCTACATAAGCAGACAAGTAGTTAAATGTGTTGAGAACCACAGAGCATACAGTGATCACATAATATGTATCCATATTTGAGGCAAGTCATTCAACATCACTATACTACAAATCTATGCTCCAACTATAGACTCAGATGATGATGAAAGTGGACTTTTTACAGTGAACTTCAATGTGCTCTCAAGCAAATATCAAAAAATGATATTTTTAATATTACGGGTTGAGCAAGGGTTGGACTAGAAAACCTCCAAGGACCATTCCAACTCTTTTATTCTGAGGACCACCTACACTTGCAACAATTTTCACTTTTGAAACAATGATTTTACTAGCCTTCCCAAAATCACACAATCTCTTTTGCTAAGGATGTAAGCACATTTGCTATAAATCTGAATGAGAAATTGTACTCCAGTGCATGAGTGTGTAATATTAACTTCCATCTTAAAAGAGTTTTTGAAGGCATATTTAGACTACTTGCTCTTCATTAAACTGAAGTTTATATCAATAATTGACATTAAACTATATTCAGGCATACATCATATTATGATCAAATATATAAAACATTAATAATAAGTAAGGTAGCTGATATTGTGCTAAGTGGTTACTTTCCCCCCTCTTTTCTTATTCATTGGTGACTAACTGGCAAGAAGCATTAAATGGTGAAGATGAAACTTAACCAAATCTTGCTACGTAAGTTTAACTATGAGCTATTTAACTATCTTGTCAATAGGAATCTTCAGCATATTAGCCTTTAGTCTAGCTCATCTTATTTATTAAATAATATCTTACTGTTTTAACTGTCACTTATGTCCAGACTTGCTAACAAAATTATCTATATTGGCAGTAGAAATGAAGAATATTTTGAAAATCGGGAAATCAGGTTACCAGGACAATCTGAAGAATAGCAGATTAGTTATCCTATAGTGAAGGGAATTTGTGTTCTGGATGGACAGCATGATTATCCTAAGCATTTGAAATGGACCTTCATCAATGAGAAAGTCCAGAGATTCTGTCAAGTTGAAACAGGGAGCTTCCTATTTGATACTTACATGAATGTAAGCATTCCACAATAGTGTGGCATCTATAAAGTAGCCTCCACATAAGGCACACATTAAGTGAGGGTTCAGCTCTGTGATTTTTATCCTGGTAGTTCTGTGCATCCTGATGAATTCAGGCAATTGTCTCTGAAAAAAAAAAGAATAACACAAAAGTAAATTCAAACAGCCTCACTCATCCTGAGAGGATAATTGTTTGGCACAAATATCACTTTACAAACTGATAGACAACAGCAGGCTGCAATACTGAAGATAATAACTGTTATCCCCAAAACAGTGATTATCTACTAAGACAATATTTTTTTCATAGGCAAGGATAATCTGATGTTGGACTAAGAAAAAAGCTTTCATCTTTTCCATATAATCTTTGACTGGTGCTATCAGATAAAACATGGAAAGGACAAATCATCCCCAGCATCCAGAGGGCCTTAGAATGTCACACTTCTCTCACACTATTTTTTTAAGTACAGGAAGTTTTGTCAAACCAAATTCTTTTTTCAATTAATAAAATTCCATTTCTCTTCACATAAAGGAAATCCAGGTGCCTAATAAAATTCACAAAGCCAAACTTTATTTTATTAGGCACTTGTATCTGCTGTTCATTACTTATTCCATTTAGCTACATGTACTTTATATTTCATCAAATAGACTCAAACTATCTACCATAAACTTTTCAATAGAATGTTTAAATAAATTCAGCAACATAAAGAAACCAATACCAGATACCACGCAAAATGCATAAAAATAGTTGCCATTATTTATCTGTAATAATCTTTATATTGTTTCGATAGCTACTTAAGCACTCACACAAGTAGAATTGTAGGATATAAACTGAATAAAATTTAACAATACATCATTATATAAACTGTTCAAAAATAACTAATTAAAGTATCAATAAAGGAGAAAAGACCATACACAGGAAGACAAATCAGTTCCAACTCACAAAGGCCTGGTTAAATAAGACCAGTTACTTGCCAACAATTGGTACAAGGTTAGACAAGTGCCTCTCAATGCTTTGTTTCCAAATTTGGACAGAACACTATGTAAAGGTTTATTTTATTAGTTCATAAATTTCATTCCCATCAAATTCAGAAAAGAGAATACATATCCTTGCACTCACACAGGGCCAGATGGCAGAAGGTGATATTTCAGAAAAACAGTTATAGGTTAAAAAATAGTTTGTAGGTAGTAAAGATGATGCAAATTTTCTTCAGAAACACAAAGTAGCAAGCTCTGTAACACTTTAAGCCTATATCTCAGGTGCTGCCATAAAGTCTATAGACAGCAACATTCTGAGCTAGCTTCAAAAGACAGCTTGCCATAGCTATCTGCAATCATTCAAGCCACCCAAGAGATGAGACAGTCAATACCATCTTTAAGGGACCTCTTTACCAATCTGAGCTGAGGAAAATCATTTAGGCAACTGCCCCTTTGGTTACAGTTAATGAATGATGATGCTCTCTGAAAAAAGGAAACTTGCCAGGGAATCAGGATAAAAAAACCCTTAACAACAAAAAACAAATTCTTTTTGAAAATAAAGGCAATTATCTTTAGCCAATTTTATCAGTCAACTGAATGGGGTGAAAATTCAGCCCTCGGCATTGAATTTGGATAATTAGTCCTTCTGTAGGAATTAGTAATAAGACAGATTTGTTTATTTATATCCCAGTAATATTATTTTTATTACGTATTTTTACAATAACTCAAGGCATCAAACATATCCAACACACTTTCTTCCTATGTTCTCCACAGCAACAGCCTTATGAGTGGGTTGGGCTGAAAGAGTGATTGGCCCAAAGTTACCCAGCTGGAAATTGAATTCATGGTTATCACTTTCTAGCCCTGGTGCCTTAACCACTAGATCTAACTATAGATATATAGATTCCTACCTCTATCCATTTTCCTGATCCTACCTCATTTTCCACCTCAGTATATGTTAAATACCATCCCTTAAATTGGTTACAAGCTTAGTGTGCAACTTCCAGGTTACTGCCCTGTACTAAACCTACAAATGTAATTATCCTCTCTTTTTAAGGTCAGAAAAGAAAAGGGAGGAGTTATCAGATGCAAGAACAAATGCACAGTAGGCAAGTGCCTAATTACATCCTTGAGAAAGATTCTGGGTATCATAATAGTGGCACCGAGAAAGGTCAAACTTCTTTATTATCCTGTGCCTCATCTTTTCGAGGTTCCAATTAACACTGAGTTTTTACCACCACACAATTGAGGAAAACAGTGATTGCGATTAAATAATACAATACTCAGAATTTATATAAAAGATATTTAAATGAGATTTGGGGGGGGAGAAAAAAATAGTCAGTGGGCAGAGAGTCTGGAGATGTAGACCAGGGGTCCCCCAACCCCCAGTCAGTGGATTGGCATCAATCACGGCATGCCAGCAACTGTGCCAAACAAACAAGTGAAGCCCCATCTGGGGATGCAGGCAGCATGAGAAACCACGCCCACCCCCCCTCCCCAGTCGCAGAAAAGTCTCTCTCCATAGAACTGGTCCTGTGGGGACCCCGCTGATATACACCTTCTGATGGGAAATATTTAATCAATTTCTGCAGACAGAAATTTCTAAACTAGTAGGTAGAACAGATATGAGCCATGTTATTGGTTTTGAACACAGCTGCGTTGTTTTCTCCAGAGTGAATTGCTGATAAATCATGCAGTAACAAGGAAGGGATTTTCAGCTGTTTATTTCTGCAGAAACAGTCTTATGCTTGGGACAAAGACCAAGCCCCCTGAATGAAAGCTCAGAGCTCTATAAAAAAGTTTCTTTGTTGTTTACAACATATCAATATGTGATTATTTCATAACTTTAACATTTATACTTGGTTGACTACATTTGTCTTTTTATAGTATAAGATTACATTATATGCGACTCTCTGCAAATATCATGCTCAGGTCTGATTTTGAATATTGGACAGTAGATTTTAAATAACAAGCAGCTTTCTGGATCTATTCCTCCCTTCTTTTCAAATGTGGAAGAAATTTTGACTGAGGGATTGGCAGTTAAGTCTCAGCATGGCAATTAGAAAGCAGAAGAGAAACAAGAAAGGAGAAGGAGGGGCAAGTAAGAAGGCTTTTTATTAAGTGTCCAAAAGCACAGGGTAAGAAATCTCCCCTTGCTGTATTTAACTAATCTTCACCCACTTGTAAATAAGATAGATGAACTGCTCCTGTTAAATAAGAACTCAGACGTTTTTAACTCAGCAACCCTCTGCTTCATTGAAACATGGTTGAATGATTCGATTAATGATAGCTGCTTGCAAATCCCAGGATTTCAGATTCAAAGAGCAGGTAGAATTGCAGAAACATCCGGTAAAAAGAAGGGAAGAGGTATCTGCTTTTATATTAACTGATGGTGTAAAAATGTCACTACACTAAAAAAAATTGATGTGGCCTTTGAGACACTATTCATCATTTGCACATCCTATTATCCCCCCAAGTTTTCTTCATTCATCCTAGTTGTATCTACATACCACCCCAAACTTGCATAAACAAGGCATTGCAAACCTTAACTGACCAAATCCTGAGGGCTGAACAGAGCTATCCAGAGTCCCTACTCATTGTATTAGCATATTTTAACAGTGCTAACATAAACCATGAGCTGCCAAGAAACATTAATTATGTCTCACAAGAGGCAGGAATATTTAGACCACTACTGCTCTATAATAAAAAGATGTGTATCATTCTCTACCAAGAGTGGCTGTGGGATACTCTGATCACTCGATAATTTATCGTGTATCTGTTTGTAGACAAAGACTTAAAATAATAAAACCAGTAATTAAAACAGTAAAATCTTGGACCGAAGAGACAAAGTTAAAGCTACAGGCTTGCCTCAACTGCACAAACTGGAATGTTTTTGAAACTGCCTCAATGGATTTGGATGAACTCACAAATACCCTGACATCATACCTTCGTTAGCTTTTGCGAGGGTTTATATGTGTGCCAATCAAAACTTTATGTGTCTACACTAATAATAAAACTTGGTTCACAGCTAAGCTCAAATATCTATGCCGTGCCAAAGAGGAAGGCTACAGAAAAGGAGATAGAATGCTGTACATTCAGGCCAGGAATGAATTAATAAGAGAGATCTGGGCAGCAAAAATAAGCTATTCTGAAAATCTGAGGATTCAGCTCTGCACCAAATGAACCAGCAAATGTGTGAAAAGACTGAAGAATATCACTGGATACAGAGGTCTGCACCCCTTAAAGAAGAGAAGCAGAAACTGGCAGATGACCTGAATGTATTCTACTGTAGGTTGAGAGGAACCACTTTCAATGATTGCTACTCTCTCCATCTCAGATACATCAAGAACAGCTAAGTCTCCTACACCCAACTCCATATCCTCTAGTGATCACAGAAAATAGTGTTTAGTCTATTTCACAGAGAAAAAAGGTGGAAAAGCACCAGGGCCAGACAGGGTAACTCCCTCTTGCTTGAAGTCTGTGCTGATTCAACTGCCCCCCCCCCCCAATCTTTATTTGCATGTTTAATAAATCACTGGGATGTGTTATGTTCCTTCTGCTTCAAATGCTCTACTATCATTCTGGGGCCCAGAAATCCTCCATCAAGGAGTTTGAATGACTACAGACCTTAGTTTCTGACATCTGTAGTTATGAAAACCTTTGAAAGGGTTTAGTGTTGGCCCACCTGAAAGCCATCACAGATCTGCTGCTAGATTCCTTGCAATTTGCCTACCATACAAATAGATTACAGATCATGCTGTAAATATGACACTGCCCTACATCTTGCAACATCTTGACTCCTCAAAGAATTATGCCAAGCAAGACACTTGTTTATATGAGTTTTTTCCCCATGTTATGAGCTTTCCTTGCCACAGTTGTTAAGTGAATCAAGTTAAGTTAGTAACACAATTAAGTAAATCGGATTTCCGCATTGATTTTGCTTGTCAGGTGGTCATGAAATCCTGGGGACATTGCAACCATTATAAACAAAGTTTATATAAAGTTTAGATATATAAAGTTGCTGAAGTTTGATCATGTGACCCTGGGGATGCTGCAATGGCTGTAATGTGAAAAATGGTCAAAAGGTCAACTTTTTCAGTGTCATTGTAAGTTTGAACAGTCACTAAATGAATGACTGTAAGTTGAAGATTACCTGTATACATTTTGTAAAATTATCCCTTTAATGTTGTAAACCTGTGGTATGTTGGGCAGTCAATAAATTTAATACAATAAATAAATACTTGTCATGTAACATAAAGCTGCTGGGCTGAGTTTTGCAATAGGGAAGAAAAATCATAAGAGTTTAGCACAGTTGTAGTAATCCATACCAATCCCATGAGATGGGGATTTCCTAGATAAGATGGCTTCTATATCCCTGTAGTATAGTAAATGCAAATAGCTCTAAGGCAAGACTTGGAATGTGCATTACATTTCTACTTTGACACAGGAATGTATTCATTCAATGACTGGAATGCTTTCAGAGACTAAAGTTATTCAAAATATTTTTCATTTGTTTTCAGAAAGACCACAATAGCTCATGGAAACTATTAAATTTTGTACCTACCACTCTTTTTTCCCCTTATCATATGCCATGTTGAAAGATAAAGAATGAACTCAAAATGAACAGTGAAATCCAGTAAACATCTCCTTATAACCCATTTAGAGTTTCAAAAGTGTCTGATTTCACATGAAATCAACACCACACCCATTTTTTCCCCCTCAGGAGCCAGCATTGAATCAATGCTGGATTTTTAGTGCAAGGCAGAGGATTGCTGATAAAAGCTTAAATGCAAAGCTCTCTTGGGAACAACACACAGATAAATAACAAGACAGGATAGAGAGGATTTGAAAAAATAAAAAGTATGCCTCCCTCCCCTTTCAGCTATTGCTTCTCTGAGGTTGACTTAGGTCTTTTTTGAAAGAAGCAACCACATTTCCTAACTATAACAGTTATAGGAAAGGAAATTTACAAGAAATCTGAAATTCAGAATTTTGTTTTGAAAATAGAAAAGTTGGTAAGTTGGTGTTGTATTTATAGGCCGCCCTTTTCCCTGAGGGACTCAGGGCGGCTTACAACTTGTGGGGAAGGGAATACAGACAGTGACATATAAAAACAGTACATAATTAAAAATAGAAACAACATTCATCATTCGGGTGGGGACGAATTACAATCTTTAACCCCAGGCCTGACGGGATAGCAGATCTTGAGGGCTGTGCGGAAGGTTCTGGACGGTGGTGAGGGTACGAATCTCCATGGGGAGATCGTTCCAAAGGGTCGGAGCTACTACTGAAAAGGCTCTCCTCCGCGTGGTTGCCAGTCGACACTGACTGGCAGATGGAACTCGGAGGAGGCCTAATCTGTGTGATCTGATAGGTCGCGAGGAGGTAATTGGCAGGGAGGCGGTCTCTCAAGTACCCAGATCCACTACCATGAAGGGCTTTATGGGTGGTAAGTAGCACCTTGAAGCGCACCCGGAGATCAACAGGTAGCCAGCGCAGCTCGCGGAGGATAGGTGTTATGTGGGCGAACCGAGGTGCACCCACAATCACTCGCGCGGCCGCATTCTGGACTAGCTGAAGTCGCCGGATGCTCTTCAAGGGCAGCCCCATGTAGAGCACGTTGCAGTATTCCAGCCTAGAGGTCACAAGGGCATGAGTGACTGTTGTGAGAGCCTCCCGGTTCAGGTAGGGTGGCAACTGGCGCACCAGGCAAACCTGGGCAAATGCCCCCCTGGTCACAGCCGACAGATGGTGGTCAAAGGTCAGCTGTGGGTCCAGGAGGACTCCCAAGTTGCGAACCCTGTCTGAGGGGTATAATATTTGGCCCCCCCATCCTGAGTGATGGAACACTAGCCAAATTATTGGGAGGGAAACACAACAGCCACTCGGTCTTATCCGGGTTGAGTACAAGCTTGTTAGCCCTCATCCAGTCCCTAACGGCTTCAAGACCCCGGTTCATCACGTCCACAGCCAGAAAAGGCTGAAAGACCAGCACAATTATTGCATTCTCTTTTTATTAGAGTGGGAAGCACTGTTCAAGTCCAATAGATTGGGAAAAACTGATTCAAGGCTCTGCTTTTAATGACCCAAGAGCAAAAAATAATAATAATGTTTGGTGTCTTAATCAGAACACCAACCTGCCTCTCATTAGAAATTGTTTGCCTTCCTTTTCCTGTTCCAAGGAAAAGGAAAACAAATTCAGTACACACATTTAACAATAACCTGTCACCTCCTTTATAGTAGCAAGGAGTTCCCCAAACCCATGCTTTATTAGGTCTAAATTCATTAGGCAAAAAAGCATGTCAAACATCATATATTTTCCTTTTCAGGCATAACAAGAAAGTATAGTTTAATGTAAAACCACATTTGCAAAGTACCGTACCTTCAGGTAATAGTTTCAGATCTAGTTGTTAGCCAGAGTGAGTTTTGACATTTTATTTAAGGAAACAGATTTTCCTTTAAAAAAAAAAACTTTTGCTTGGGTCCCTTCCTTGCACTCAACAGATTGTTCACAGGTGGAGAAGTGGTACAAGATTTGAGATACTATTATTTTCAGCAGCACTGTTATATTGAAGCACACTCTCCTTTGTAAGATTAAATACAATAACCATGTTCCTGTGTCTACAATAGAAGATATTTAGATGTTACTGCCTATTGTCATACTTGATGGTGCCTTTTTCTTTTCTATATTTGATGGTGCCTCTTTCTTTCTATACTTAGTGATATGTTTCCTTTCTAATTTAATTCAATTTACTTGTTTGTTTTATGATGGGGGGGCTGCAACTGGCTATTTGGGACCCATGAGCAATGTTTTTCATGAGGACTCTTTTAGAGCCTTTTAAATATTTTAACTATAAATATATTGCTAAATGAGCATCAGACACTCAGTATTGTTAGTATTTTATCATGCCATCAATGCTTAGGGCTATATTTTGCATATTTGTCTTAATTAATTAATTAATTAGTGATACGAGGAGGGAATAAATTTCTGTGCCAGGTTCATTTTTTCCTAGTCCCCTTGTGGTCACCCGAAACTGGGAGAACCTTCTGTTTCCCAGTGCAAAACATTAAAAAGTTATGATATATGTAGTTACTTAACAAGCAAGTCTAAATTATATTAAAGTAACCAAAATATCTTTACAATCCCCAAGACATGCCACAACTTTTGACTACCCCTAATGTTTGGAAATTGAAAGTTGAAAAAATTGACACACCCTAAATTGCCCAAAAATCATAATGATTTTCAACTGTTTCTTTCTGCAGAGGGCCCTATACTTAGGACAAAAATGCAATATCAAGCTTCTTGATTAAATCTTCACAAAAGTTTTGTGCTGTTTGCAACATCCAAATCTATCACAAGATTTCTATCAAAAAGTTAGTGTTTACCCTTGGTTCATTAGATTTGTCTTTTTTTATTCAAAAATACATTTGTCATGTTTATTAAACTTCCCCAAAACTTAACAAACTACAGACATGCAGCTAAAAATTCCTGATGGTAGAATTAGGAATTAATCAAATTATAAAGAAACATTAGGAAGTGAAAGCTTCTTAATTCTACCATTGTCAGGAGTTTTTAGCTGCATGCCTGTAGTTTGTTAGTTTTGCAAGGAAGCTGGGAAAGAGAGGGAAGTTTAATAATTTAATCAGTTCTAACTTTTAATGACTTGTTTCTGTATAGTTTGATTAATTCCTAGTTGATTTGGTGTTTAAAATATTACTTGAGATCTTTTCTTATGAATGGGATTATTCATAAGAATAGGTTAACTATAGAAGTTACCACTTTTGTTATGCTTCCTCTAAGAGTTAAAGGAACTTTCCCTATTTGAAGGATTTCTTTGTTTCGATATTCTTAAACAGACATTGAACTTCCAATGTTGTCTGTGAAGAACTGATCAGTTCTGTAGATTACAGTTGCTGTTTAGATTCTGAATCAATTGTATCTATCAACCCTGAGCCATCTTTGGAGAGCCTTCAGGGTTGCCATAGCGAGGCCTGCTGGAGCTATGGGAAAGGAAGGTGGGAGTAGAGATAAGTGAGGGGAATATGTAGCCAAAACAACATTATTTCTCCCGGGAACCAAGGACACTCTCACCAGCAGCTGGTGGGGCGTGAATGGGAGACATCCAGGATGGGGAGAGAGACCTGATTGGGGCATGTGATGGTTGTGTGTAACGTAGGGAAGAACATTGGATTTGAACCGGGGGAGGGAACCCTGGGAGTCTTCAGATTCAAGTTTTCACCAACTGTGCCAATATGACATGCCTATTAAATCCCTGCCTTGGAGTTGTGGTTTTCTATGGGCTGTTACTTGGCACCCTGACATTATCTAGGTTCAGTCATTTGAAATTAGCATATCTTTGATTTTCCAACCTAAATCATTTTAGAAAACTAAAATTATTTGGATTTCTCAAACTAGATCATGCTGTCCTAATCCTATTAACACTCATTTTATTAGCTAAACTTGTATCAAGTTCTTTGTGTTATAATTAAACCACCTCCTTGGGCACTTACACATGGCCTCTAAAAAATAGTAAAATCCATAAAAAAAGCCTTTTCACTTTATTTTTATGTGTTGATCATTGAAATAGGATCTGATCTATACATTTCATTTGCAAAAGTTGGTTTAATCACACAAAATTTCTGTCTAGAAAAGGCTCTTCCCCTTGGCATTTCACAGCTAAACATAAAGATGCTTGTGTACAATGAAATATACCAGATTTTCACACCAAGGACTGATGTTGCACAAGGTAACCTAAATGTACTGAATGTTTTTCTTAATAATAGTTCCATAATGAATATAGCTGTGCCTGTTACAACATAACTGCCAAACAATTAAATAATTATTTAAAAAATAATTTTGATTTAAATTATATATAAAAAACAAGAAATTATCTACGGTGTAATATTGAAAAAGCAGTATACTAGTTTTGTTTGCATAGCTATTTTTAAAAGTTCATTTATTAGTGCTGTACTCAGAGATATGTTTTCTAAAAATCCTAGGGTCAGTGATGACTAACTTTTCCAGATTGAGTGCCCAAAGTATGCGTGAATGCATGTGTGCAGGCCCAAACCCCCAAAATTGGCCCCTGCCCATGCACCACACCTCTCACATGTGCACATGCAGGCCCCCTGCACATGCCCCACACCCATGCATGTGTATGTGGGACCCTCCACATACCCCCCCCGCACATTACGGCAGAGACCCAAAAGCCAGCTGGCTGGTGAGAGGTGCATGCGCATGCATAGCAGAGCTGAACTGGAGCAACAGCTTGCATGCCAGAGATGGCCATTGTGTTGCCATCTCTGGCATGCATGCCATAGGCTTGCCGCACGGATCTAGGTAAACAAATAGGGGTCATACTCTGCTATAGATACACCGAATAGAGTTGGGGGACTGGATGGAGACAATCAATGCATAGAAAATTATCTGGCCATACTACTTTAATAATACATAACAAGTATGGTACATTATATATAAAAGCTTATATACTGGGCTTCTCCCTCTCCCTATCAAGTAAATAATTATAAATACACCGCCCAAACATGAAATCAGATGTCATAATTCTAGATTAATAAAATTTCGTGACCTATAAAAACCTGTAGAATTCCATAGAGTGCCACCAGTTACACAGTTTAATCTTAGCTGATAGTTATGAGGAATGGTAAGCTGCCAATCAAAAGCATTCAAGCAAATTAAAAAAATGCTGCTAAATACACACATTTAAGCACTTTTTCTGTTTTATGTCATTGACTGTCTCTCTATCCTTAAGGACAAGAAGCTCTTCTGTTAACCTTTGCCATTTTGTAGGAACAGGTTTCTACACAGTCTTCAAATAACACAGCAGTATAATACCCACCCTTGAAAATGGGTAGCCTTGCCACATTTATATGTTAAAGCACCGAAACAACCATACAACCTGCCCCTGTATGAGTCTGAATTTAGAACTACACATATTTTCCTCCTAATAGCTATTGATTGGGGGGAAATGCCTGTTCTCCCTGTATTTGTCATGCATTATTTACTCTACTTACAAGAATGAAAATGAGGATTTGTGAAGTAAAATATCACTTTTCATATAAAAAGGAGGAAAAAAAGATTCCAATGTAATGATTTTCAATATTCAGGTTAGTAAAAACTGAATTAAATCCAAACTTTTCATTTATATGAAAGTAATATCCCCATGCTTGGCTCTTTCCTTCTGCAAGGGGCAGGGGAGAAGAATTCTGAGAGCTCTATTGTACCTTCAATGTATCTGAACAGTATCAGATTTGGGAGGGTTTCAGTACAAGGATAAGGTCTGGCTTATGGCAGAAAGGAAACCTTTAATGCAGTGGGAGTCCAGCTTTTATGGTGGGCGGTAGGGATTTGCTGTACCTCTGCTTTATAAATTTTATAAAGTAAAGTTACTTCCCTACTTTATAAATCACTATTACTGTGAACCGGTGGGATGTTAGAAAATTTTACTACTAACAGAAATACAAAAGTGGGCGGGTAGGTATAAAAAAGGTTGACTATCCCTGCTCTAATGTACGTCTAGCCTGAGAACAAAAGACTGTCATTACTTTTTTGTGGCCCTGATAACTAGCCATCTTTAATAAAAGTTGGGTCATAGGTTGTCCCCACAACACAAGGACATTTGCAACTAGGTCAGTAATGGTATCCCCCTTTTCTTTACTACCGGTTCAGTAGCTGGAGTGCCATGTCTGGGCATGTGCAGAACTTTCTGCGCATGCGCAGAAGGTCCGAGATGACGTCTGGGTGGGCGGGCGGAGTCTCACACTGCTGCCACTACCAGTTCACCCGAACCAGTGCAAACTGGCAGAGTACCACCTCTGAACTTGGTACTATTCTGCACAAATACATGGAACAATAATAGCAATTCTCTGAATCTAGACCATTGGTTTACAAAACCCCAGAAAAAGTACAAATGGTGTAGAAAAAGTACAAAAGTTTTTCCTTCCATAATACATCGAAAAAAGGAAAGCAAGAAATCAGAGTTAATAAAAAAATAGTTGATACAATTTTGGTGCTTTCAAAAGGTGTGGCGGGGGGGAATTTAGTATACTTTTCTTTCCCCTCCTTCCTCTCTTTGTTGTGAGAAATTCATTCTTCATTTGATACCATTAATGCAGATGGTGTAAATTTTACTGTCGGTCTGTCATCTATCGATCTATCTATCTATCGATCTATCTATCGATCGATCTATCTATATCTATCCATCCATCCATCCATCCATCCATCCATCCACCTACCTATCTACCGTACCTCAGGCACACAAACATAAGAGGAGACACTAGAAGCCACAACCCTTTCTGCTTGCTCAGGCAGTTTACTGTTTCCATAGTAACCTCTATACTTGGCAAGGAACCAGATTATTACAATTTGCCATGGTAGTAAAAAGAAAAGGGGGGTGGATAAAGAGGGGCAAACACTAAGCATTTTCAATGTCTTTGGTGTTAGCAAATTGATTTGAGATCTGCACATTTTCTGGGGCTGGATGATTCAATCTTAATAGTGTCAAATGAAACAAAGAAAGGCTCCTATTTAAGAACACATATTGTGTGAATTTCTAATCAGTATCTTTCAAGAAACAACTATGGGGTGAGGGGTTGATTTATTATTTTGTGGATGCAAAAAGCTCTTGGAAATGAGTAATGAAGGAGAGCCCCCATAAGGAGGAAGCAAATATCAAAGGCAGGATTATTAGAAAAGAAAACAAATTCAGGAGAGAAGTGAGATGCCGGCGTGACAATATGATGTGCAATTTTGGAGCTGCAAGATCGCAGTCGATATTTCTGTCAGTGGATGGTCCTTTTGGACCTAAACCGTCCCGTAGAGATGGTGATAGTGAAGAGTACGTCCTGCTGATCTCAGGGACACCGCAAAGTCCCGGATCGATCCAGGGAAAAAGCTCTTTTTTCTGAAGACAGAACACAGCCTTGAAACTGCTGAAGTTGGGGACAGCTCCAGAACCCGAAAAGAAAGTGGAAGAGAAAGTGTGTTGCATTGGTGGAGGAGGATAATTTTATTATTAGAAAAGAGATTACCCAAAGAAAATCATAGCTAAATTAACAATTGGAAGACAGAAGAAAATAAGTGCGGAGATTAAGCTACATAAAATTAGCTGTGTTATCTTTTTCTAATTTTTCTTTTTAGGGATGGAATTTCTGCAATGTTTCCTATTTTTTAAATTGGATGGTTTAATTTTTCTTCTTCTACTTTTTCTTCTTTCATTTCTACTTGTGGGACTAATTTTTTTTTACAATGCTTGATTGGATGCTTTTCTCTTAAGAATTTTCTCCGTAAGTTTGGAAATAAAGAGGGCTGTAACAGCAGAGGGGAAAAAAAGTAACACTGCCACTTTAAGGCTGGAGACTTTGGAAATATTGTTTTTTCTTTCTTCTCTTTTGAGTATGGAGTTACACTTCAATGCCTTTCAGTTTGTTATTGAGAGAAATAGTATGAAGAGCACTAATTGTTATAAACTCTTTGGGAGTTATCAGTAGGTGGACCTGGAGTGAAGACAAAGCCTTGAACTGGAAGATTATAATGAACGCATGAAATATAACAAAAGCTTTTAAAGCTATACTGGCAGTGTTTATATGTTGGAAGAACAGCACAACATGAAAAAGAAAAATTAATATTGCAAATGATTATGTTTGAAATTCAAAAAATACTAGTAATAACAGAGAAAATTGAGGAGAGAATGGAGAATGCAGAACAAAGATCAGCAAAAGAGATGGGGAAATTGAGGACATTTATCAAATGGAGAAAGTTGAGGGACAGAGTTCCAACATTGAAGGACAAAAGGAGCAAAGAGATAAGAAAATTGTTGATACTGACAAGTAAACTGAGGTGGTGGTTGGAAATAGCAAGAGTGGACTATGGAAAGGAGCGACAGATGGACTGGAACTCTATCTCAGACCTCAAAGTACAGAAGAAAAGAGAGAAACTTTGATGGAAGAATTAAATTAAATAAAGAATTACTGATGATAACCAAAGATAAGTTGATGGAAGGAACAAATGGAGGGTTTCGAGTGTTCATAAAATATGCAATGAGCAACAAGGTGCAAAGAGAAGTCCATATAAGATCTATCAAGAAAAAAACCAGAATATTAATTCTACAAATGGCACAAGATATAAACTGCACTACTTTTGGAAAGACACGGTTGATGTAATGAAAGTTATAATAAAAATTAAGTCAAACTAGTTAAATTTATACTATCATGTATAAAATGGTGGTGAGACTAGTTATAGTGACATAAATGAGTAATAATGATAACAATAATGATAACATACATACATACATACATACATGTGTGTGTTTGTGTTGTTTGTGTGTGTGTGTGTGTGTGTGTGTGTGTGTGTGTGTAGTATTGTGCTGATAAATAATAAAGGCACAAATACTACACAAATGTAACAAAGGCAACAGTAAAATATTGGGCTTTCTGTCTGGATGGTCTCTTGTGACGAGCCGATGGACAGAGAATGGAAGCAGTTAGCTTCCTCCATAATTGGGGCATACCAGGGGTTGTGACTTTAAATAATATATATATATATATACACACTAGTTTGATGACATGAAATTTTATACAAACCGCCAACTGAGGACTATGAGTGGAAGTTAAAGTCTTTGTTATTAAATATAACCAATTTTTATTTAGAATATGTTATAAAGATGTAAAGTCACTGGATGATTTTAGGAAGATTTAATGAAATGCCATTTTATAGTTTTTTTCAAATTTAGAATATTGTCATACAAAAGGATGTAAAAGCAATTTAAAGTCAAATGCATGCTTTAATAGTTCTAACTTTTTATATATACACTGGATATGCGCTCATGCTAATAATGTATACATATATATCAGATTGATAATTTGTGATTTTATATACAATTGAAATTGAGGACTATGGAAATGATGCACAAAACTTGGTAACCAAACGACATGCTGTACACGATTGAAGAAAGTTCTATGTGTTTGTGTGTTTGTCTATGTCTGTCCAAAACAGAAAATATTCTTTTTCTTAAGAGAGAGAAGGAAAAGGAACAAGAAATGATATTCAATTATTTTTTTGGGTTCGCAGAATTCCAGCCCCAACAAAATATAAATTAAAAACTGGAAGGACAACTGCAGCAATAGAGAGGAGGAGAGGAAACGAGGAGGAAAAGGACAGAAGGAAGAGAGAAGAGGGGAGAGGAAGATTGGAGAGGGAGAGGAAGGGGAAGAGGTAAGAGTAGTAGAGGAGAGGTAAGGTTAGAAGGAAGGGAAAGGAGGAAGGAAGGGAGAAGGGAGGGAGGGAGAAAAGAAAGAGAAAAAGGTGTGTCAAAAGAGGCAAGGGATGGTAAACAAAGCAACCCAAATGGAATAGTATAACCCTATAAATGGAATGATAAATGTATACGAACCATGATTGTAAAGGGTGGAAAGAATGTGAATGTATACCCTATAATTGTATATAGAGAACAAAAAATAAAAAAAACTTTTTATTAAAAAAAAAAATTCAGACAGATGTAACTCTATTAAGACAGGGAAGAAATATTTGGAATTATTTTGATAGGAAAATGTCCACCTACTGTCAAGCTGCCTTCCAATTCTTCAATGAATGATCATAATGGTCATAAGTATGAATCAGTTGCCAAGAATCTGAATTTTGATCACATGATTATAGGGTCAAAGGTCATAACTATGAAAAATAGTCATGTCACTTTTTTCAGTGCCTTTGGAACTTTGAACACTAAATGAATTAAATGAACTGTTGTAAGTTGAGGACTACCTGTAATGTTTATATTTTAGTGTTAGTAAAAAAAAACTCCAAATGTTTTGCTTTCCTAAGAAATAAAGCTAAATAAATGATTTCCCCAATTATAAACATATCATTAAAGCCTCATCATTTTCTCTTTTTCCACTTTTCTTTTTCTTTATTTTTTATATTTCCCATTGTTTGTAATCTTTAATAAAATTATTGCAGAAAAACATTTAAAAAAACACCTAATGTTATATCCACTTTAACAATGGCTAATACTGTAAGCCTCTAGTGAGGCTGAAGAATGGGAAAAGTTGAGGGTAAAGGGGACATATATTTTGCTTCATTCCATGACCCGACACCCCTTAATCTATAACATTACCTTTCACCACTCTAGTGGTGCAATCCGGATCCCATTGCAACCGTACTGGTTGCAACGGGACCCAGTGACCCCACATTAATGCATGCAGTATGCGCACACATGCGCTCAGTATGCATCTTACCATCCAACAACGGACGCCTCCACAAGCCTCTGCAACTCTCTAGCTGCTCGGCTGAGCATCGCATAGGCACTGTATGAGCCATGCACATGCGCAGAGAAGCACCTTACCGATAGGTAATGAGCACCAGTGGGCAGGTGGGCCATCTGGAGCACCATACCAGAACAGTACCCGGTGCTTTGGGCAAGCTCCGGTATGCCAGTATAGGGTCGTACCACCTGCAACCCACCACTGCATCACTCCCCAAAATGGCCTTGGAAGAACAAACTCCAAGATCATGCCTCATTTCTGACCATTTTGCTGCCAATATTTTCACTCCCATGCATTTCTTACAGAAGACCACAATATTGTCCCCTTGCATGCTATTTCAAGTAAGGGAGTGAGGAACAGAAGCAAGAGATGAGAGAGACAGTTTGCATAATCTATTTCTTTTGAGTTTCGGTATGTTCCCAGGATGTCATGATCCCAAAAAAACCCAGAAGTCAAAAACTGATGCTATCCTTTGGAAAATCCATAATTTTAACAGGGAGAAGAGAAAGGTGACATTTCCAATAGAAGAAGCCAAAGGTGTATTATGCCATTACTCCAACTCTTTTCTTTTTCTCATTTTCAGCCTCAAGAGCCTGCTTGCAGGGATTCTTAGGGTTGAACATCAACATTTAAGTTTTTGGCAACATCTTAAAGTTGCCAAGTTGAGAAGCACTGCTTTGAAGAATAAATTTCTGGTTAAGGAGTACTAAGTGGGGGAGAAATAAACAACTATAATAATGGAAAGGAGATAAAATTAAAATAAATCTTACTAGCTTTATCTAGTTTTATGTAATTCTATTTTATCTCTATCTGGAAGAAAAAATTCAAAAGCATTTCTTTGTTGGCTTAGTACACAATATTGAATCATGTGCTTGAAGTATGTGATATCCAGAACATAAAACAACCAAATGTACCCACCCTATCACTGCTGGCCTTATGCAGGATCTGTTCTCATCAAAGGTCAAAACAGAACTTTCCCCCTCCTCCACCTTGTTATTAATGCCCTTCTTCCTACTTTCACTTTATGGGGACCAAAATGTTGGGTAAGGAACTTCCTCTACGGCATCTACAAGTAGCTCTTTTGTGATTTTGCTTTCAGGTGAGGACACATTTATTGGCTAGTGAAAGATGGTGATCTGGTTTCTATAGTTATGTATCTGATCCTGGTGGCCCAGTGCCAACGCCAAAAGAAAATATTAATGCTTAAAATTTACATTTGGAGAAGGGAGCTGAATGAACAGACTATTCCTAAGCCCTGATACATTTGTAGTTAGGGAATGGGTTTTCAATTCAAAGCATGTGGTTTGAATGTCAATTCTAACTTTTTCTTTTTTAAAATAAAAATTAAACATTGAAAATGAGCCAAAAAAGCAACCTGTGAGCAAGCTGGTTCTAATAAAATCCTGATGCTCAAACCTCAGAATCTCTTTCACAGCACCCAGAATAGTTTTAATTTTCTCCCTCTAAAAACAACCACTAAGGATCACTGAATTACTCTTGAGTTCTTCCTCCACTTTATTCCCAATAGCACACATATAAACATATAACTACTTTTTCTGTAACAAATTCATTCTTATTTAACATTTACTTCCCAAAAGCACATGGTTGTTCACAATAAAAGTAAATCATGCATAAAATAAGAACCAATAACTTTTCCATATGATAGCACAACCATTCCGTATATTACTCTATATTCATTACTCTATATTCAGCTGTGTATTTTTTCCCTTTATTGCGAGTGACTCTAAGCAAAAATATTTCAAAATTATGTTTAGATAGCAAAAGTCTTATAAACAGAATTTATTCCATATTATGTCACTTAGGTAAAAGTCACCCGCTCATATCTCAGAAGATATCATATTTCTCCCATGTTTTAAGGATTAGCACAGTTCTGGAACTTTAATTGTTGCAATGAAATTGTTTAACAATCAAAATTTTAATTGCAAATTAAGCAGTAAGACCAAAGACAAATCAGCATGTGAGTACCTTGATCTTTCTCTTCCTGTACCTCATTTGGAGAAAGAAGCAATAGAAGAACAGGAAAAATTTACAGTTCAGAGGGAAATCATTAGGGCTTATATTTTACCAATAAAAGTCATAGCAAATTATACATCAAAGAATTATTGTATCTTTAAATTATATCTCCTGCATTTGTTTTGTAAATGATATTGTAGGGTGTGTGTGTCTCTGTTTGTGTGTGTGTGCGAATTCCAAATTCCTAAGTAAGGAAAGGTCTCTCTCCCTCCCTCTCTCTCTCTCTCTCTGTAATCTTAAATGAACCAGTTCGCAATATTTTAAACAATCTAATAAAATTAATTTGATTTTTCAAACTTTAAAAAATTATTAATGGTAACATTAAACCTTTATGTTAATTCTAAAAAACTAATTTTATTTTAAAAGACACCCATGGCAGTCAAAGTTTGCAAAAGTCCCTTATGAATTTAAACATTGTGTTACCTCTATGGAATGTACTTTTGATAAATTTATCAAATTTGCATTCCCCCCCCCCCGTTAGTTCCAAGCATCATTAATATCTCTGGGAACGAAGGCAGAGGTTATTGACCCAAGACCTCCAGTGAGTTTTATGATAAAGCAGAGATTTAAGATTGGTTTCCTGCCCCCAGCACAATGATTTAAGTATGAAACAGCACTTGAGAGAAGAAGGGGTAATATCTAAATTTTTCTTATCCGTGGAAAGTGGAAATTCATTGATTCTCCATGGATGCACACAGAAGGGCTGAGCTGCAAGGCATGTTGAAATACAAAATAGGACAATCAGTTCATAGCAAAGGGTGATGCAAAATTATATGTGCAATAAATAATTGAATTATTTAGGTTATCAATTCAGAAATACTTTCTTTCCAGATTTTTCAATGATTTCAACAATTGCAGTGTTTCTAATAGTTCTTCAAAATCAGGGAGATTCTCAGAAATGTATTGAAAATAGCCCATGTTTAATTGTGCGGCACAGTTAAACTACAAGTTGACCTCAGAAAATGTTTTATAATATTTTATTCTATGTCATAAAGATTATAATAATTTTATGTCATAAAATGTTTGATAAAATTTGTCATTTCAATTACATGGGAGACATGGGCCCTGGATTTTGAACACATTCTGTAAATTAGCCCATTCAAGGTATCTTGATTAAAAAGTGTTGCCCTATGAGGCACTATTTTGTCTAGCTAAGGATTTCAAACATTAGCAACATATAGATACATGGCGATACATGGAAGCAAAGCTTTATGTCCTGCATCCCAATGTTGGGATACATAATACAATATTTGCATTGTGCTGCCCTACAAATGCTCATTAGCACATATTTTTAGCCAGCATGTTATGCAAATCTAATCCAGATTGTTAATTGATGGTTCAGTCTGTTAAATAGGTTTGTATTTTAAAAAGGCCTTATAAACTTTTTTTTAATTCCCCAAAACTGCAATACATGAAATGGTTTTAAACTAAAGTTTTCATCAGTTGCTGGAGTTGTAGTCCTAGGCAATAAACTAATGAAAATTGCTATAAAGAATCTTCATCTATCAACTAAGGAATAACATACAGAAAGGTATGCAGAAAAAAATGAAGGATTTGGCCAAGTAAAGGATAAAGGAACAGTATAGATGGGTTACTACATAGATTAAAATAGGAAGGTGTCTCACAAAACTTTGCTAGAAATTGTAAGAATCACTTTTCCTCCCATAAATGCATAGATTGGAAAATAAAGATTTCTTATATCCTCAGCCTATCAATTTGATATGCAGTAGTTTTCAAATATATTTTTAACCAACCCAGGCCCAACTTTCAGGCCACAATTGAAGAGCTCAAACAATTTTCCCCTCTAGACATAGTAATGACCTGTAAAGAGAACATACCCCCCCCCCAAGTTCTTTCTTGCAAGGAAATCCCACTCAGCAGTCCTGTTGACTTCCCTTGACTGTTTACTTCAGAATAAATTTGTCTAAAATTATCCTGCCTTTAAACCTAGTGGATAAATGTTTTGGCTAATAAAGAGGTTGGGATTGTGACCACCACCTTTAGCATTTGCATGTCAAAAATTTTTGCCTTTAAAGAACAAAATCACAGCTATGGGCTGCACTTCCTACCAGGCAATCAAAGAAAGCCAGGATACACTTCTTCCTTCCTAGTAGACCAATTAGGCAGGGGGGAAAAACAGGCCAGGGGTTTGAGCACAATACACACTATACTTAAGGGGCAATTTAATGAAAGTCTACTCAGAGGCAAGTTGCCTTTGATCTCAAAGCAGTCTCCAAAGAGGCATGGGTAGGAAGGAAAGCATAGAAAAGGACAGCTCTCTCTTTGTGCATTTTAAGCACAGTTTGAAAGTATGCTTCAAAGATGAAATATTTTAGACTTTGTCAGATGATGAAATGAAGATGGCACTGTACTACAATCATCCCCCCTTTGAATCAAGGGTACCCTTGTGGAAGAAAGTCATGGGGCCCTAGAGGTTGAAAAGCAGATGGGTTCAGTAGTAGTCCCTGCATTGGTCTTGGAAACTGCAGGTTATTAGAAATGCTACTGCTCACAACATGCTTGTTTTCCTGAAACATGTTATAGGTTAATCTCATTACTTTGCTTCTAGTATTTGCTAAGTATATTGCTGTTCATTTGAGTTGAAAAAGAATGACTGGCACTCCACTGGCTGAGGATGGAGCAAAACCTGGGCTTCCCCATCTTAGACCCACATCTTGACCTCTTCCACCCACAGAAACTGATTGCAGTACAGTACCCATATTCATATTCATTTCATCATCATGCAAAATCTAAACTTCTTCCTTCCTAAAACAGTCTTTCAAACTGTGTTTAATTCTTTATTCCTTATCAACAAATCAATCATGTTGGGATCTAAAATTACTTTTCTACAGCAGAATGGTACTTACTTGATTGATACTCTGCTTCCAGTAATTTTTCTTCTATTTTATTTCACAAGAACCACCTTGTGAAGTAGGTTGGGTTGAAAAAGAGTGACTGACACACCCACACCTATCCCACTGGCTGAGTGTGGAGCAAAACCTGGATTTCCCCATCCTAGACCAACAACTTGACCTCTTTCCCACCCAAAGATTCTCTCCCCGCTTTGAATTCACTGGGATTTACTTACAGATAAGGGTGATATTAATTCCCAGGATTAATGTAAAATCAATACAATTTTTGTTAATCTATGTATTTTGCAAATTGATCTTAATTGCTGTTCTGGAATAACTACTGAAATGGGATAGAACTTTTTACAGAAAATATATAGAAAATAAATATTAGAAATTTAGACATTTAAGACTGAAAGAGAAATAGCCCAATACTGAAAACAGAGTTAAGATTAAATTTTAGATAGGTGGGCAGGGGACTAGAAAGTGACAAAGTATTTTGAGTCAGTTAGCCAGGAGTTTCACCCCACACATCTGTTTTGAAAAAGGCATAACCTTCCCCCTGCTCCTACAAAGGATTTTGGCTGAGGAATCCATAGATGTCATCTTTCTTGATGGGGTTAGTTTCCAACTGTTGTGCTGCTGTATTCAATGTGTACCCTCTTTATTAACTATGTGTAAGAATATACTTTCTAGCTTGGCTCCACAGAAGAACATTCACATTGTCAACCACATGGAGTTACATGAACAGTCAACCCCTTCATGGGGAAAGCTCCCTTCTGCATGCCCAGAGACGAAGAGGGAGACGCTGCCTTTTAAAACAAAAACAGTGTTGGAATCCATTCCGGGTGTGTGTGTGTAGGGCAGTTTCTGCTGTCTGAAACACACATACACAGGGATGCAAAAACATCGCACCAGAAACATCTTTCCGGCCTAAACGGCCAGGACTCACTATGCAGCCTCATGTAACATGAACTATGTGAGCCAGTTACTCCCACACCTGCCCTTTCCCCTCCCAATGCCATGCAGCTGTAACTTTCTATTCCCCCTTTGCCCACCCTTTGCCATGATGTGATTTTCTATTGGTTTATGTGTAGAATGCTGTGATTAGCCCTGTCAGATGAAGAGGAAAAGTCTTTTTGACAAAAAGAAAATAAAAAAGTAGGAGATGTTGTAATATAGTTCCTTGTGTAGGTGTGTGTCCTCCATGGCCTAGTTCATACTAGGGCTTGCAGAGTCACGCTGAACCACACAGGAGAAAACAAACTCCTAGAACGCCATAACATCTCGATAGTGCATAACATAACATTCTGATATGTGCCCTACCATTGACGTCCAGGATTTAACCATATATAGACTGAGCAGTGGATTAGAAATTGTACTTTTACAGGCTGTTTTTACTCACATGCTATTGCTCCTCCTGCCTTTGTCCTATCTCAATAAAAGGGGCTCTCAGACCCCCAATCTGTGTCGTCGCTCCATCCTGAGAAAGGACGTGTCCTGTCTTTTCTCAACATTGGCCTCATGGACGAACCACGGGAACATTACATTAATTAACAGAACCTTCCCATTGTCAGCTTGGAATTTTTTTCCAAATTGATGAGATCAGAAAATATTTCTCCCACCTATGGGTTGTGTTGTGATTTTAAAAAAAAAACCAGATCCTTCCCCATTCTCCCAGCTACTATAAGACATCCTCCATCTTCTACAAAGAAAAAAAAGTTAGTTTAACAACAGAAATAACAACATCCTGGGCTCAAAACAAAACAAAGAATGTTTCAGATTTCAGGAACTGATTCAAAGAATAATAAAGCAGCTTTCTGTGCAAGACAATTGAACTAGAATTCATATGGAGATTCAACCTCATTCTTTGTGGATTAAACAAAATTTGAAGTATCTTATCACACAAAATATGCTCAGGATACAAGGATACCTGTTCTTATACCTTATTACTGCTTGTTTAAAGTCACTCTTTTTTCTTTTACTATTTACTTTTATTTATTTATTTTACAATTTCTTTCCCCCTCAACATGCATGTGCACCTATGCATATACACACATGCAGGCGCACACATGCGCACACACATGCATTCACTTACCCACCAGAGGAGTTCTATGTATATGTAATACTAAGCTTTCCAGATTAGACTTTCAGGTTTGATTAAAATATTGTAAGCTGCCAGAGGTACATTAAGAGACAATTAATATTTTCAGGTTGCTACAAAATTATACCCATTACTAACATCCTGAAACTTTTTCCCAATTTTATTTTTAATAAATATTTATTTATTTGAAGAAGACAGATTAAGATTACTCTAACAAGCCAGCAAGATCAGTAAGCAGCTGTGAATGATGTGCATAGTAGTTCAGCTACCTGGAAGGCTTAGACTGGGGAAGGTTTGTACCTACCCAGCCACAGCCAGCTTCTCAAGAAAATGAACTGAAGCTAACCCAGCATGCAGCTCATTGGTAGCGCTTTACCTTCTTGGATTTGGAGTTATTTTCATCCATTTCTTGGTTCAATTTGTATCTTCCACAAACACCTTGCCAAACTAGTTCTCATTTAAAAATTACAACTATAAAGGTTCCATCAACTGCTTCAAAAAGCCTTCTTAAATATGCAGCCAAATCCATACTTGCAAATAAATGTGCACTGGATTTTTTTTCTTCAGTCTGAAGAAACCAAAATAAAATAAAAAAGTTGCTGTTGCTGTTTCCCTACCTGACCTTTTTACTCAGAAATAAACTCCCAGAGGGCTGATTCTGAGTAGGCAGAGATTGCAGTATGATAATGGAAACAAATGTAACTTGATCCTGTGTCCTGGAAGTGAAAAGCACCTCCCTTGTCTTTTCCAACCAGAGGCAAACTTGCTTCATCTTGTTTCCAATCTGGCTGGAGATGGAGTCCCCTATCAAGTTAAAGAAGACTACCTGCAGGAAAGGGTGGGCTCCCAAGATCCATTCACGCCTTCTGGTGTCGAGTACTGCTTTTGTTGTTGGGTATTGGTTTCACTGAATGCCTCAATGAATTTGTTTGGGTATCTCTGAGTTATGCTTCCTCTGTTCAAACATGCACTTTTGCCCAGGTTGGACTAAACAATGTATGTCCTCTCACAACCGAATGTGGAATGCAGAGATTTTCCCTCCTTCCAGGAGAAAATGTTTTGTTAGAACAGAATTCAATCTAGAACTTGGAAATGCCAGAGAATTCGCAGGGTTCCCAGTTTGCATCACTTTCAGCACCCAAAAAGTGAACAGGTCTGTCCTTATTGAAAGGCAGAGAAGTTCCTTTCCCAGTACAATATTGTTGACAAGAAAGGAAAATGTTGGTGCTTCACAGTCCAGTCAACAAACTTCAGAGTTTCCATTCTCTTTTTAAAAATATGGTAACCAAGTTCAGCACCAGGTGGTGAAAAAGCATTTGCTTTCGACCTAGTCAAGTCTGAGATCTTCAGCCCAAGATGGTGCACATTGTCTCACACACAAACAAGCACGCACTCTGCCATATACATCTCTCCGCAATATCCTTGCACTGCACCCATTTCTAAAAGAGCCCATTAACTAAAAAGTAATTCATTGGATGTGTATCCTGAGAAACCAGTGGTGGCAATTCCGAATTTAAATAGCATTGCCCCTCTGCCTTAACTCACCTGAAAAGCTGTCGGATTGAAAGGCGAAGTCCTCAAAACCAGCACCAAACATACGACCCACACCCGTCCCTGGAAGCGAAAGTTTAATAGGACGAGACGAGTGGGGAAGAACCGTCTGGGCTGGTTCAGGGGCAAGGGGAGGCTGCAGGAAAGTTGGCGCTCTCCAAGCGTTTGGTCTTCTGCCTCTGCAGTCTTCACCAGGGAGATGGAAGCGGCAGCCTAGCCTGTTTCAAGGCACCCGGCTGCTCGGCCCTGCCACCCTGATACTGTAGACGTTTTTCAAAGAAGGGAGAGACCTCAGGTGGCTGAACCGCCTCTACCAAGAATTCCATTTGGTTGAAAAAAATCACCGTTATTTCCTCCAGGGGTGGGGGAAAAAAAGATTTGAAAGGGAAAAGAGAGAGACGGAGTTACTTACCGGAGTTCCGATTCCTGGAGCTTAGTGGGCGTCTCCTGTAGAATTGTGCACCTCGCCACGACACAGACACACCCAGCGGCGAGATGGGGGGTGTCTGACGCCAACATGGCCCCCTCCAAGAGGCTGGCGGGTCCTTCTTTCTCGGACGCCCCCTCCCCAGTGACTTGCAGCCAAAAGGCCATTAGCGGAAACCCTTTGAGGGGGAGAAGGAGCAGCTGCTCTTTCTCCCTGCATGGGATTCATTGCCTGACCCCGAGTACCGCATTCCTTCCGCAAGCTTCTGATACCGAGTAGTGTGGTGCCCATTCTCTTCTACTTCTAGAGATGCCCATCCCCTATTTTCTATTTCTCCCAGCCAAGTGGGAAGTATAGAATCGGACGACCAACGCGTCAGGAGAAGATTGACCCGCGGCTGGGATCAATCAGGTCCATTTAGCCTGGCGTCCGCGCCGCCTCCAATCAAACGAGGCTAGGTGTATTGGCGGGAGAAGTCTAAACGCTGAAGCGCCTCCGACTTTAGCCGGTGGAGAGACTTCTACTCTGATTGATCCTTGCGTTCCTCAGTGGGTGGACGGACTTCTCGATCACGAAGCCCCTCATCCAGAGCATACATGATTACAATCTTTTCCGCAATATGTGCATTGCGCGCCGCAAAGTCACGGCTATGTTAGCCTCTACCTCATTTATTCCTCTGGAAGAATTCAATTCAGCCTTGCCGAGTTTGGTGCCTTCCAATGGCCACGCAACCTTGGATTTATGGACGAAGTAGCCCAACACATTTGGAGGATATCAGATTGGAGGAAGCTGATTTAAACAGCCTATTGTCTCCTGGAGAGAGCGCATCCTGAGTGGGCTTAGCAGCGTCACTTCCTCAATCAAATGTTCCCCCACCAAACCCTAAACATTTGTTCACCTCCCTGACCTATCGATTTCCATAGGTGTCGGTCTAGAGTTCCAACCAATTCCACGGCCCTGCTTTCTGAACGCGATGGGAGGGATAGTTCAAGTACCTGTAGAGGGTGCCAGACTGGGGAAGGGTTGATCGAGATTTTTCCTCTCACCCCAGAACAGAGTACAGTAAGATTTATGTAGCTTCTTTACAGCTCTAGAACTACCTCTTTCTCCATCTCCCCCAAACCACTCTACAAGGCAAACACTTACACTCTGTGTGTGTGTGCGCGCGCGTGTGTTCCATAGCTGAATCCATTTATGTTCATGAACTGTTTGACCTTGTGGTGGGTGGGAGAGGGGGAAACGGAGCAGGAGAAGAGGAACCCCAATAACAAACGAATACATTATCTATCAACCTGGAGCACTAGCTCCTTCTACTTTTCTCCCACAGCTTTGATACAGCAGCTTCAGCGGTGGAATCCAATCCAAGACCTGATGAAAATCCCAAGAAACAGATACTTAAAGGCAATAGGAGCAGCAAAAACTTCTAGGGTTGGGAGTGTTGAACAAATCTGTTCTTCAAGGGGAATGGTAACAAAGACATAAGAACATGGGTTCATCTTCATTAAACACAGAACTTTGGACTGTGATTTATTTATGGAATTTTTTAATTTCTGGAGAAACGGCTTTCTACAGAGAAAGATTTCTAAAAAGACTTTCTAGAAAGGAAGAAAGACTTCCTTTCAAAATTAAGGCAAAAAGACTAGGTAAAACTTTTTCCCTCGGAAGTTAAAAAAAAAGTCGATTTGCACCCCAGATTCAAGGACATTCACTCCAAATAATTGAATGACGACGTTGCGGACAAGTAATTCCTTGTTTAATTCTAAATTTTAAAAAAACCCTAAAGAAAATGTGAAAAATGGTAACCATTATTCTATCCATGGAAAAAAATGGGTGCCTATGCTTCCTTCCAATGCAAGAAATGCGGTTATTTTTGTTGAATACTAGAAAACAAGATCTATGTCTGCTCCTTAAGTTAACTTGTTGCAACAAACAAAATGTTTCTATAATAAAGCAGAAATTACCACTTTAGCCACACACACACAGAGACACACACAAAGGCCTGAATCCAAGACAGGAAAGTGAATTTTGTGAAGAGGAATGAATAATCCACATTCAGGAAGGTAAATTATTTCTGTTCCCACATCTCTGTTAATATTATTTCTGTTTCTCCTTCCGGAATTTCCTTGTGATGGGATATACCAGAATTCACATCCATTTCTGGCCCTGAGAGCGAGCGCGGTCGTAGCCCAAACAACATCTGGAGAGAAGGGGGGAGCGAAGGACAACAGCGCGCGGCGCCCTTGAAAAATTTCCACTCGCCCCTCCCTCACTGAACCAGATCTCCTTCATTCCTTCCAGCCGATCTTTCAGGCAGGGACGAGGGGAGGGGGAGAATGTTTCTCTCTGTCCCTACTTTTCATCCTATCTTCAGACGGCAAATCTCGCGACCGTAAAGGCCAACCCTTATTCTGCCTTCTCCAGCTTCTTTCACGCGCCTTCTCCATAAAATCCCCAGGAAGTTTCCTTCATCCCCATTTACCACCACCCCGAAAAGCGTGTTCCCACGTGATTTAGGAATGACAGACACACACCCCTTTCTCGCCCCAGTCTAGATTTTCCAGATCAGACTTTAACCCGCTGCGGCCCGAGGTGAAAGAAAGAAAGGCAGGCAGGCATATCACAAAATCTTTCTGCTTCAACGCAAAGCGACATATTACATTCTTCCTTCTCCCTTCCTTCCCCAATTTTCTCGACGTAGTGCGCCATATTGTGGTTGTAGCCCCCCCCCTCCCGTTTATGAAATCCAACTCACCCAGGCAATTCCAAGAGCTGCGGAATACACGCTTCCCCCAGCTATGGAGGTGGTTTAAGGTTAAGTGATCCGGAGGACATGAGTTTTGGAAACCAGTCTTTTTAAAAGAGTTGATAACATTTCCCCTTATTCCCCCTCCTCGTAAATAAACGCACACGCATAGACACAGAAACACACACATACACACACACAGACGTCACTCGGGCCTAGGACAAACTGCGCGTATACTTGCTCGCCAGACATTCGGATCTCGCAAGCTGCCCCTCTCTTCTTGCGAGAGAGGAGAGATCCCTGGTCGAGCCTCTGATTCGAGTTTGCCGACTACATGCTCCTGCCTGTCAAGGCTTGGTCCCAGTCCACCGGGCTTCCTAGCCCCCAGTGCTTTGTTCCGCTCTGTAGCAAGCGAGCTCAGTTCCAGCTGCTCCGGCTCTCTTGACGGAAAGGCCTCTCGAGTTCAAAGGCTTTGAAAGCCCCCAGCTGCTGCCTAAAGGCACCAGCGAGAGAAAACCGGAGCTACCTCCCTGCGCCCTAGCTGCAAAGCCGGGCGGGGGGAGGCGGTGAGGGGATAGGGCTCCTAGGATTCCAAGATCAGGAAATCCGAAGAGGCTACTTTGAAAAATCTTCCGCAGCATCCCTCCCAGCAATGAATAAGACCCCCGCCGACAACCACCACCGCCGCCGCCGCAACAACAAAGAAAGCCGAGAAGGGCTGACAAATTTAGAGAGAGAGAGAGAGAGAGATCGGCCATTTTGAAAGGAACGCCGAGAAGTGAGGAGGGGGAAAGGAAGAAAACGGCGAACAGGAGCGACCGAGTGACAAAGAGAGAAGCGAAGGGGAAGAGGAAGGGCACCGCCCGGGGCCAGCGAAAGCTCTCCCGGGTGAAAGGGGGACTGGTTTGGGAGCGGAAAGTGTTCAAGCCCTACCTGATCGCGGATCCTTTCTAGGGGCGCACCGAAGCAGCAAAATACGGGACGGAAGAAAGGAGAGCGAGTGGAAGGGAAGCACACCCCTCGTCCCGTTTATACTGCTTACTCTCCAATTTAAATATATGCATATGCATATAACAGACTCCAAGCAGAGGTTCTGGGAGCAGTCGCCCCTCCTCCTGCGGCTGAACTACGAGAGGGAAAGCAGGGGAATCAACAAAAGGTCCTCCCCTGTCCTCTGGACAGCAAGCCCCGCCCCCTTTGTAGCCACGTGATTTCATTCCTTAGGGTGTTTGCCAACGAACCAAGTCCCTTTAAAAAACAATAAATAGAAGCGGCGGCGAATGGCAGGAGAGGAATCAACGGGTCTCCTCCGTCTCTCCATCTCCAAACAAGACAAAAAGCAGCTCAACAGTCCAAATCCCCCAAGCTACATCCAGAGTACAGAGGCGTCAAGGCGTCAATTATCTCTGCCCAGCTGAAACAAAACCGAACCGGAACGAGCAGCTATAACTCAGCTGTACCGGGGAAGAAACAAAAGCCGCGGCTTTGGTGCGCCCTTCCCTTCCCCTCTCCTCACTTCGCCGGGTCAAACCCTTGAGTCAGGCTGAAGAAAAGACGTGCCTGCGAAGGCAAGGAAGAAAAGAAGTGTCGAGAAGACGTTTAGGAAAATCTGCTAAACTGCAATAAAAAAATCCTGTAGTCTTTGAATATTGAATAGACAAACACGCGCGCCTCCTGTCCTACAGCCTCAGATTAATTTAGTGAAAATAAATTCTGCCCGGTTCCAGCTCTATTGAATTCCAGGACTTTTACTTGAAATCTGAACAATTGCCGCGTGAATAAAACATGCAATTTCGCGACAATTCTGCTCCATATGCACTTACGAAAATTGACACGTTACGAATGTGAGAAAAACCGCTAAGAGGGAAAGAGAATAAAAATACTGTAGTAATTTACTGTATTTCTCATGTGTCTGTATTCTTCGACTAGAGCATATTTAGACACTATACTCTTTACTTAACAGTAAATAATTTTCTAAAACCTAAATCCATACGATCCAGTTGGTTGCTTTGATTATGAGAAAAATAAAGAAAATAAAACAAAACACAAAATAGAAACAGATTAGGGGGATGTTGCGGATTATCTTTCTTGACAGTAAGAAATGATCCAGCTAAAAATTAAGGACAGCAGGATACCAGTTCAGATGGGTGTTGCAAACAAATGACTTTAAAAGATAAACTAGTGAGGCTCAGAATATACTGAAAGTAGTTTGCTTTTCAATCCGGAGTACCGGATTTCGGTTGCGGGAGTCTACTCACAAATAATCCTTTTTGGAAGTAACGATAAACATTTTATGAGCAGAGTTAAATTTAAAATACCGTACGTTCTATTTGCTTTTCTTATGGCTTCAAAAAGTCAGCTCTTTTGAGGAGTGGCTGGAATTTGCTTTTTGGGGACTTTTGGTCCCAGCTCTGCTTTTGATCTTCCTTTCCAGGGGATAGAAAAGGAGAGTTCAGTGGCTGCTGCGCTCAGGATGGTCTGGTGGTCAGTTTAACACCAACCTCCCTTAAGGGGTCGCGTTTTTTAAAATCCTCTCTAGTGGTAATGACGGCGAAGAGTTGGTGATATTCTAAAATCTATCCGTCTGTGGTTCTACTGTGTACTATTCTACCGTCAGATTCTTCAACCCCATTTAGTTCCATGAAAATGTCCTCATATCACGATTACATCCTTCCTCGTGTGATCTATAAACCTGCACGTGGTCGGTGCGGGCCACCTGGACTTATTTGCTGCCTGCCTGGGGGTGAAACTCCGCGCCTATTCACGCGAGTTTTTTCAGCGCTACCGAGCCAGATTCTGGACAAGCAGGCAGACCCCCTCTTTCCTTGCTTAAGAGTCGTGGCGGCGACTCAAGATCGTGATTGGGAAGAGCAAGGCGGGTTTCAGATCCATCCAGTGGTTGGTGAATGGGTCATAAATCCTGATTAAAAAAGGATAAGAATAGGAAGAATGAAAGCTACTTCAGGACTTTATATCTGTCAAATTAAGACAGATTAACTTGCATCCCTTTTGGTAGCTCTAAGGACGCCCAGCGCAGCTAGATTCAAGTGCGGCAGCAAATTGGGCGCGCTCGAGCTATTGCTGCTGCTGCTGGACGAACATTCGCGTCAGCCAGACGTCACACCTTCTGGCAGACGTTTTTGAATGGGGGAAGCTGCTCTTTTCGCTAGCCCTCGAAGATTTCAACCGACAGCCCCAGAAAGGAGATCAAAGCGATGTTTCAGAGATCAGTAGCCGAAAACCACTTCCTTCGAAAAACAGGATTCCCCAGTAATGCCGGAGGAGAGGCAGTTAGTTGCTGAGGAATTCCGCTCCCCCTTCCAGCTCCCTCCTTTCCTCCCTAGAAAACCAGGCCAGCGAACCTGCCTGACAGTCGTTCAGGATCTCGAGGCGCAGAAACCACCCCCTCCGAATCTTGTCACCCCCATACAATTGTCTCTCTGATTCCTTCGGACCCACCGCGGACATCTCTTTTCGGTCTCCAATTGAAAGCGAAGAGAATGGATCGGGGAGAAGCGATTCTTCCCTTCGAAGTGCCAGATTTCCCCCCACCCGGTACCCTCCGGAGAGTTTGGACTATTAGTCCCATCGTTCTGACAAGGCAGGGGCCCGGTGGTCGAACAGTCGTTTGTATTATCTCCCCGGATTCTTTTTTTTTGGGGGGGGGGATATGTCGAATCCATGTTTTTCTCTGTTTCCCTCCTTTATTAAGTCAATGGCCCAATATTAAAAAAATATCATTTCAGAAATTGAAATCTTTCTGGGTTCTACTACTGCTTAATTTAGTGCCGCTGATTTCAATGGGATGAACTGATTCACGGCGTTTCTTCAAATATTCAATCACGATTTGGCATGCGGTCTGCCCTATCCATGGTACACAGCATAGCCCAATCAGCCGGCGGAAGGCATTTCCAGATCCTTTGGCAGACAGCCGTCATTTTCTGACCAGAGTGACTTTGCCGCAGTTTCTCCCGGAGACCCACTGATGTCTCTACCTGCCTGGATCCATAGGAAGGAGCCATCAGGGGAGCCATCTGGGTCACTAAAATCTAGAGCCCGAGGCTTCCTCGCCCTTTTTTGTTTTGCTCCGCGCCGGTGCTCAAAAGCACTGGAGCCCCACCTACTATGTGCGGAAGTTTGGGTGGAAGGTAGATAGCAACCTCCAGGCAGGGACCAGAATCGTGGAGGGAGCGGGAAATTGCAACCAAGCACCGGCGACTCTGCCCGCACAAAGACAAGTGCCTGCCTCTCAGTTCTCCCCCATCAAATAAGTGATAATGCTTTAGGGTTGATGTCGATTTTTTTTTAGCCTTCGGTCTAAGTTTTCGAACCCTGCATTTTCTTAGGTGTGCGCACTAACCTGAATTAAGAGTGCAATCCGAGAGAAACTTGCTCAAAGATTAGCCCAGGCGAGATTAGAGAGTTTTACTGCTGGTCAAGTAGACAGAATAGAACCTCAGAAAGCCAAGGGGACATCTTAATAGTCCATTGCTCCCTGCTCCCAACACAGAAGCTGTTGGTTCTCTTTCACAGGGATACAAGTTATGTAGGAAGAATTTTAGACACATAGTACATACCGGAAGTATATAAAGTAAAATGAAGTTTGCCCTGCAATGCCAAACTTTGCATATTTGCAAGAGACTATGGCACACATCCCTATACAGGTTTACAAGTTCACTGGGTTCAAGAGAGCTTACCCCCAAATTTAAGTACAAAATCAGCTTTGTGATTATCTTGCAGAAATCTGCTGTATTTCCAGTTGTTGTTATGCTAAGGGATAGTATAATATATCAAATTAAATTAAGTGGCAAATCTTTTTTTAAGATAGTGCTTTTTAAATTTTTGCTGTACCAAAATTTTCAGCAGTTTTTTTTGCCTAGAGAACTTTTTCCTTTTTCACAGAGGTAAAATATAGAACTAGAGACACAGTAACAAATGAAAGTACATAAAAATTATGTCCAAATAAAATTGTTTACGTTTTTAAAGCAAATTGTAACCAGTTCTGCTTTAATTGTTCCTTCCACATTTAACCCTCTCTGTAATATGGAGAAAACTGTAGCTGATCTTTCTCCTTTTATCTTTATCTGACACATGAAATACAGGTCAGTTTCCCTAGATAAGAAATAGGCTAGTTATATATTTATTTGTTTCCTCTCTTTATTATTTTTTAAATAACTCAAGCCATAAGTAATACTCCTTCCTCCTATTATCACCACAACAGCAACCCCATGAGTTGAGTTGGCCTGAGAGAAAGTACCTTGCCCAAAGCCATCCAGCTGGCCTAAGGGAGGACTGGGATTCATAGTGTCCTGGTTTCTGACCTGATGCTTGAACCATTGGGTCAAATTGGCTCTCAAAATGTTGAGAGCCATTATTGTGAACATTATGATTCACAACATTACCTAACCACAGGTGTTCTGATACAGTAGCACTACTTTTTTATTTATGTGCCTTCAAAACAGTTTTGATACTTAGCAACTGCCTGGACAATTTTCTGCAATTTATTTGGCAATATCTTGAAAATTGGTTGGCCTTGTTTCCTAGGGATGAGAATGAGTGACTAGCCAAGCTGACTTTGTGCTTAAACCCTTTGGCTTCTAGCTTGGTGCCTTTACCACTCACCAAAATGCCTTTATATCTCCAAAATAATGGTTGGGTAACTCTCTAAATCAGTACTTCTCCACCTCAACAACTTAAGATGCATGGACCTCAACATAGGGAAGGGAATTCTGGGAGTTAGTTCACATACCTTAAATCTGCTTGGTTTGAGCACAACTAGTCTAAATCACCAGTGAGAAAATGACCTGAAAGTTGTTTGTAACCAATTATACATATGAGGACCTGACAATTATAAAGCTTCTTCAGTGAAGATATCTGAGAAAAAAGTCACAAAAATAGCAGTCTGGAGAAGCAGCTCCTAATGTTATGGAAATATCCAGGACATTATAATAATTCTGTTTACCAAATAATTTAGATCTGATATTTCCAGCACTTCTTCCTCTTTCTCTAGGGACAAGAAAAGTAAGACATTTTGGTTAAAACTATTGGGTGCACTTGATGAAAAATTGTATAATTCCAGGCCTATTTGACCAGTAACATGTAGTCCAACCCTGGGCAAGTTTGTCAACAAGCTCAACAACTTTCACTTAGATGAAAGAAGGTTATTTTCAATGAAGTTTCCCCAGGATTTCTGGTAAACAGGAATTTCCTAACAGACACAAGGTATTTTTAAGAAGTCTTGGTTCCTCTAGCATCTTGTCAGAACTTTGATTTGCCAACTACTGCCAGACTGTGGATTGGATCTTTTATTTTAATGGACAAAAAATAGACCAGGCTGTTTTAAAGAGATTTCATTCCTAACTCTCTATGATAAATGATTAGATAGGGTATTATTTACTAATCCCATTTTAAGATACAGCTGTAAGATGCATCTAAAATCCTCTCAACTACCGGTAGGACAATGACCTCTTCAGCTTCATTCTCCGATGAATCAGGGCTGTCGTATATTTTCAGCACAGTCCTACAGAAAGATTTTCTCTGGACACCTCTGGACTACAGAAAGCATCGACCCATCGCCCCTCAGAAAACGAGAACAGCACAGGAAGATCTAGTGTTTCCTTTGAAATGCTTTTCCTCCCGCCTATCTGCAGAAAGAAGTCTTCGTTTAATTTACTTGGCGATCTACCTCCGAACCCGAGATAGTACAGCCTAGAGGAAATCGTGAAACACTAAATTCTTTCTCTCTTCTCGACTTGCCAATAAATATAAATCCCGCTACACCCAACAGGTCTGTAGGTGAATTTTGAAAATTGCTGGCCTGAGGATCTGCTCGACGAAAGGGAAGAGGGATCGGTGGGGAGGGCTGGGCGCCGCCCTATGTTGCTCTTCCTCTCCAGGGCAGACTCTTTTGGAAACACACCAAGAAAGTTTCCAAAGGTTTGCCGAAAGGCGACGACAGGGCAAAAGTCCCGTTACTGCCCGCATCCTGTCCTCTAAATTGGTGAGAAAAATCGATGCTCTTTGGAGACACTGAAATGATTGAACATACACTTTTCATCCGACTCCTCGGTAGGAAAAGTTAAATTCGAGGGAGAAACCCGAGGGGGTTCAGGAGTATGCTGATGGGGCAGCTGATTCCTTTTCGAAATTCAGTTATACTGTCATATGACAGAAACTGTTATAACTATATAGCCCTACGTATTTCTCTTCTTTTCTCTGAGTGGGACAGGCACTCCTTTTTTCTATCCCTCAGTCGAAAGACCGTCAGCCTTGGCTGTGTCCATCCGACGGCTCGGAGAAACACCTAGTGGCTGCGTTGACATAATACGCAACTGGCTTCTTTGAATTTGCGGAGTTAAGGCTTAGAAGAACCCAGCCCGTTTGGTTAGTTTCCGTCTCTGGTCCCAAGAGAGTCGCTAAGTTGCTAAGAATTTGCCACTTAGCACATTGGTTCTTGCTGGTTCTCATTAAGGTACTACGGCAACAGCAGTTTTGATTTCCCGCGGCCCTCTCTCATTTCCGGCTCATGGAAGCCACTACCAAATTTTTCTTGGCCAGAAACACCCCCCCCCCCAACACCTTTACCGCCCGTCTTCTTCCGATTTCTGCCTAATTCTGAATATCTGACACCACCACTTTGCCTCTTTCAAAGACACCGCCTGTCTGCTCTAAAAACACCCAACGACTCGCATCCGAAGGCCAGTGTCAAACTGCGCCGAAACAGAGCGAAACCAGCGGAAGAGACGAAGAGCCCCAATCTCTTGGGAATGCTTGCGCTGAGCGAGCTTAATCTGGAATCTAGCCCGTCCAGCTCTCGCGGAAAGGAAAGGAAATGGAAGGGAAAAAGAAACGCCCCAGAGGGACACAGATACGCAGCGCCCTAGACAAATCTAATGGCGTTTGGTTTGACCCCGCAGACGTGTTGTGCTCGACGTCGCTGTAACGAAGCGGCCTGTCAGTTTCGGGCTCTCCGAATGATAGCCGCCCAGCCCGGTTAGCAAGGGGCGGCCCAGCCAGTTCGACGCTCGCTAGTGGGGACAGGAAGCGGGACAAGAGATGGAATTCGCAAGATAACTTTCCCCACCGGCAGATTTTCGCTCACGTTGTGGGGTGAAACGGCTTTTCCCAAATATTGTCACCCATTCAGAGCTCCGTAATCTTTATAAAACGAATAGCCTGTTCTGACTCCATGCAAATTTAAACATGCCGAGTTGTTTCAAGAAATGTCCCACCGCCCCTGTTCGTGAGGTCTTTGGATGGAAAGATTGACAGTTGTCCAAAGAGCGGGCAAAGCTTTCGAGTTCTGTGTATAGCTTGAATAAATCTTTTTCAAACGGAAAACTCACAGGAACCGAACCCGAAGAGTCCCCGTCTTTTCCAGGAGAGGGTTAAACATGAAACATGTATTTCAGTGAAGAAAGGGAAGCGGAGAGACGATCGAGACAAGGCCATTTGTAGGGCAGTTGCAAAGCACTTAAGCTCCGGAAGGGGCTCTGAACTCTGGATCTGGCATGGATCGTCTCATTTGGAAAAGGACTCGAAATCAAATTAAACTTTTTGTTTCGCGCTACTTCATATCCTCCCTCATCTATTCCCCACGATTTATTCTGCCTCCAGTGGCAGAATGTAGAAAGCATTTTTCAGGTTAGAAATGGCTATCCAAAGCAAAAAGAAAGCGTTTACAGCAGTCTCTGTGGCGCAATCGGTTAGCGCGTTCGGCTGTTAACCGAAAGGTTGGTGGTTCGAGCCCACCCAGGGACGGGTGTCACTTTTGGTAACTGTTACCCAGTTGTCTTAAAGTCCCATCTTTCAAGAGAGAGAGAGAGAGAGAGAAAGAATTCAAAATGAAGGTATAAAGGGTCCATAGAATTCTTTATTGTCCATAGCCAAACCTACCAGCTTCTGCTTGTTCCACTGGAAGTGCATTTTAGTGGTAATTCTTATAGTAATTTTATTGAAAATTACTAATACACACTAAAACACTGAAAAAAAAAGAAGGTGCAGGAAAGAAAAAAATAGAAAATAATGGAAAATAAAGACAAAATAAGAGTGTGAAAAATAAAAATATATAAAGAAGTGACTTCCTATCTTCATCACAAGTATAAACAATTATAGTAACTTATAATCTTCTGTTAAAGTACAGCAAATATCTCCTCTTCCCACATTCCATCCTCTATCGATAAACAAATCCATAAAATATAATCATTTCAGGACTGATGTTGGCAAAAATCCATTAAGGATAATAACAATTTAACTTTGATCAAATAAATCAACTATACTAGTGATGGCGAACCTTTTTTGGCTCGCACTGCCAAAAGCAGGGGTAGTGCAGGGGGGTTGTGTGTGGGTGTGTCACACCCATAATGCAATGCACTACTCCCCCAGCACGCATGCACACATGGTCAGTGCTCTCCCCCATTTTTTGCATGCTTTTTTCACCTTTCCTAGGCTCCAGAGGCTTTATAGGGGCCTGGGGAGGGCGAAAACAGCAATTGCTAAAATCAATCCCACGTGAAAAAGTATTCAAAGCCTTCTTGATTTTAATTGTCAATTTATTTATTCCTGCACATTGTAATATTTATTCATTTAATATCTCTGTTTTTCCACTGTTGTGCAAACACAACTCCAGCAGCTGCTAACATGTGTAAAATTAAATATATATTATACTCCCTTTCAAATAGCCAACAAAATATATCTGGTTTTAATTCCATATCTTGCTTTACGATTGCTTCTAACCACTAACTTCTGAATAGGTACTTGGACCGACCTAAGTACTAATTCATAATTTCATATCCGGTCACATGGGTGGCAAGCCACTCCCATCCAGTCACATGGACTGCAAGCCACTCCCTCCGGTCACATGGACTGCAAGCCACTCCCACAAAGCAGGCCACATCCACAGAGTAGGTTCCAACAATTTTTGAAACCCACCACTGCTTCAGGAGCTTCCCTGAAGCCTTCCGAGTGCAAAAACTGACCCTATGGGCAAACTGGAAGTTCGGGAATGGACTTCTGGTTTGTCCGTAGGGGTGTTTTTAGTCCTCTGGAGGCTTCAGGTACCTTCAGGAGGCTTAGGTTCCCCATCCCGGAACTATACGTTCCTTCCTTTTACTTCCAACAATCTTGATTTTTGGTTCCTTAAAATAGTGTGCTAGAATTTAATTTCTTTTCATTTTTTCCTTTGTCCCATCTCATAAAATTCTTTCAAAGGTTTAAGAAATCTGTTTTGAACACCCAATATAGGAAAATAATTCAGGTCACTTTCTTGGGTCATTATTTCTATATCCTGTTTAATTATTAAGACATTGGCTGGTTTCTTTCATACATTCAATGTAATATCTTTTTCAATGTTATTCTTGCAGCCTATCATTTTTAAATTGATTTTAAAATCAATCTCAATCTTATCAAGAAAAACCTGTTCCTCTTCCATAACATCTTTTAAACACAGTCAATCTGCGGAGGCACACACACTCAAAATTTATCTGGTCTATTATTCAAAAATATCCTTCAATATGTCTAATGTTAAAATATTTGCTTCATTTTGATATAAAGATGAACTTGAATGTTTGATGAACTTGAATGTTCTCTTCCTTTAACTGTAATCTTTAATTCTTCTAGTTCCCTCCAGTGTTCAATTTTTAAAGTCTTATTACATTTTTTTTAGCAACCACCCCTGCCTCGAAATTAAAAGTGCTCTGTTAGACTTACCTATTGCACTGCCACAATGTATTTTGCATTGCTTGGTGTGAACCAGCTATTGTGGTTTACACATTCACTTTTACCCAATACATTAATCCCTTTCTTAGTAGACAATGCTTTCAAAAGCACAGAAAAGAAGTAAGAAACTCAAAGAAATTAAAGGTGTAAAATACAAAAAAAGAAGAGAAGATATTCCTCAATTTAATTTAGGTGTCTATAGGTTTAAGGCCAGTACACTGTGATTTTATAATGCAACCTGTGGTTTATATATTTGCATCTGATATTGGAATCTACATAGAAAAGGCCAGCTGTTGTGAGATTGTTATCTATCTTCTGCTATTTTACTTGTCATCATGGTTTACACAATCTTGCATTCTTGCTTTCACCATCTCCACAGAGGGCTTCCAGCAATGCCTTTCATTCTTTCAGCTTCTCACCTCTCTCTCTTTTTCAAGATCTCATCCACACTGTTCATAAAGTAACTCACCATTCCTTCAATATTTGTTGACAAGGGAAAAGGCAATATTCATCCAACAGATTATTAGCAAAAGTCTGGAAATAAGATGACCAGTATATCAATGGTATGATTATTCTTGGAAATGATGATGAATGATTATATTGCTCAAAATGGGACGTGATGGCTCAGTGGCTAAGATGCGGAGCATATTGATCAGAAAGGTTGGCAGGTTGGCAGTTGGAATCCCTAGTGCTGCATAATGAAGTAAGGTCCCGTTACTTGTCCTAGCTTCTGCCAACCTAGCAGTTGAAAGCATGTAAAAATGCAAGTAGAAAAATAGGGACCATCTTGGTGGGAAGATAACAGTGTTCTGTGTGACTTTGGCATGCCACATGAACACAGAGCCACATGAACACAGAGACGTCTTCGGATAACACTGGTTCTTCGGCTTTGAAACAGAGATGAGCACTGCCCCCTAGAGTCAGGAATGACTAGCACATATGTATGAGGGGAACTTTTACCTTTACCTTATATTGCTCAAAAGTGGTATTGTATTAAAACTACCCCAGATTTTATGCTTTTCAACGGTATAGGGCCATAATAGAGAACCTATGGCATGCGTGCCATAGGTGGCATGTGGAGCCATTTGTTAAGGCATGCAAGGCATTGCCCTGTCAGCTCCAGCGCCTGACTTCGGCCTTCTTTTGAGGCCATTTTTCGCCCTCCGGAGGCTTCCTTGAAGCCTCTGGAGCATGAAAAACCGGCCCTATGGGCAAACTGAAAATTCAGGAACAGACTTCCGGTTTGTTTATAGGGCCATTTTTCGCCTGCCAGAGGCTTCAGGGAAGCTTCTGGAGCCTTCAGAAGGCTTCCCGGGAGGCTCCAGAAGGAAAAAAAAACAGCTGTACAAGCAAACCGGAAGTGACTTCTGGTTTATCTGTAAGGCTGTTTTTCACCCTCGGGAGCCTTTAGGAGCCTTCCTTCAGGGAAGCCTGAAGGGCTTCTGGAGGACAAAAACGGCCCTATGAGCAAGTCCATTCCGAACTCCTGGTTTGCCCGTAGGGGTGGTTTTTCGCCCTCCGGAGGCTTCAGGGAAGCCCCTGAAGCCTCCGGAGGGCCTCTGGGGTGTGGGGGGAGGCTGTTTTCATCCTCCTGTTCCCTCTTTTCATTAGCCAACAGGCAGTGTGACTTATAAATATTTACAAATCAAATAAAAAACAAGGTTTTCAGACAATAGAAACTGAATAGTAAAGATGAAATGTCCCTTTTTAGTGCTAGCTTTAATAAGGCTACCAATCTGGACTGTAACATTGCAAAAAACTATAGGTTTTGGTATCCAGACTGCAACACAGAGATACAAAAAACTATCTCTTTGCTGCTATCTGTATACTGCAATGTTTGCAATTCAAATCTATCTTAATATAGCAAAGTTGCTGAGGTTGTGAAACATTAGTCTACATGAAAGATTTTTAAAAAGTATTAAAGGCAGAATGACATCTTGATTCAACTCTCCCATTCTACTGTGATTTGTTGTTGTTGTTGTTGTTATTGTTAGTTGCGAAGTTGTGTCTGACCCATCGCGACCCTATGAACAACATTCCCTCAGGCCCTCCTGTCTGCTACCATCCTCACGCCAACTGCTTCAGTGACTCCATCCAGTCACCTCATTCTCTGCTGTCCCCTTCTTCTTTTGCCCTTCATCTTTCTCCAGTGAGTCCTTCCTTCACATTAGGTGGTCAAAGTATTTAAGTTTCATTCATCTTTAGGATCTGGCCTTCTAAAGAGCAGTCAGGTCTCCTCTAGGACTGACCAGTTTGATTGCCTTGCAGTCCAAGGGACTCACAGGGTCTTCTCTAGCACCATAGTTCAAAGGCCTCAATTCTTTGGCCCTTAGCCTTCCTTATGGTCCAACTTTCACATCCATACATTGCAACTAGGAAAACCATAGCCTTGAATATACGCACTTTTGTTGGCAGGGTGATGTCTCTGCTATTGTATTTACCTTCTAACAATTTTTTTTACTCTGCCAATAAGTTTCTTCCTCTATCATTTTTTTTCTATCCTGAATTAAGTGATTGCAGGATCATAAAAAGAGGGTTTGGTCTATGGAGAATCTCAACCATCCAATTCATGGATGTTCCAAAGGTGCTTTTCCAAAAGACAACTGGACTTTCATGGGTTTTTTTTATTTGAAAACATTTCGCTTCTTAGAAGTTTCTTCAGTTCTTTCTATGTCGAACCCCAGGTCTAAAAAACATTCGAAGGAGCAGAGAAATTGTAGATGCACACCAGCTTCCCAATTTTCTTCACTTGATTCGTATTAATTATGTTGTGTTGTAATATAGTTCCTTGTGCAGGTGTGTGTCCTCCATGGCCTAGTTCATACTAGGGCCTGCAGGGTCACGCTGAATCACACAGGAGACAACTGGCTCCGAGAAAGCCATAACATCCTGATAATGCATAACATAACATCCTGAGATGTGCCCTACCAATGACGCCCAGGATTTGACTATATATAGAGAGAACTTTCCTGAAACAGTAGATTAGAAATTGTACTGTTACAGGCTGTTTTTAATCACATGCTATTGCTCCTCCTGCCTTTGTCCTGTCTCAATAAAAGGGGCTCTCAGGTTTTCATCTGGGTCGCTCCATCCCGAGAAAATTTGTCTCCTGTCTTTTCTCAACATTGGCCTCATGGGCGAACAGTGGAAACTTCACATTTGGTGACCCCGACGTGATTGACGCGACGTGATAGACGCGACGTGATCTTCCTGTGTCACCAGCCTTTCACTCATCCCCGACTTGGCAAAGTCTCGCAACCAGGGCCGGCCGTTAGCGAACGGAGCACCCTCCCAATCGTGAGTATGGGCTCAGGTTTCTCGAAGGCTCAGACTGCACACCTGCAGGAGCTTCGGGAAATCGTTAAATCGTCTGTTGCAATCTCTCAAGCGACAGGCCATCCGCTTCCCATTCCCCCGAAAAAACATTTCCTCTCTCTATTGGCTTACATCTAAGAATTGTCCCATTTACCCTGAGAAGGGCTCTCTTAAAGTAACCTCGAGCCCTGCCGGAAGTTCTCACTACTTGGAGACTTCTTGTAAGATGCCTTCAAATTCATGAGGAAGATATGCAGGGGGCTGCTTTTAAGCCTTCGGCAACATCTCCCCCGCACTACGAGGAGATCGCCTCTCCTGCTGGCCAGGCGATGGCCCTCTCCGAAACTCCTCCACCTCCCCCGGCCTCTCCGGAAGAGAAGGTTTCTCCTCTCCCTTCCGCCCCTTCCCCCACCGCACAGTGTGGCGTAGCGCTCTCCAAGACGCTCTGCGCGATGCTTACAATCAAGGGGACATGGAATTGGCAGAGGATTGTTTCCCCGTAACCTTTCAAACCAACGCGGCTGGGGTGGTTGTGCCTAATTATATCTCAATCCCCTATAGAGCTCTTAAGGATCTTAAGCAAGCCGTTTCCACCTATGGGGTGCAATTCCCATACTGCAGGGAACTGTTCCAAACCCTTTTGTCAGGCATGCTTCTTACCCCCTCTCAGTTTGCCATTTGGGCCTCCGAATACCTTAAAGAGATTAACAAGGCAATTGCCAAGGGTCTGTCCAACAATGTTACCGCCCCTCAGCTACAGGGAGGGGATGGGTTTGATACGGGGCCTCTGCAGGCCACGGCCCCCTGGGAAGCCCTTGGAATTCTTTTCACAGATGTTTCACAGAGCAATTGATTTATAGGATCCGAATTGGAGTGGAGAAAAATGGTTTTGTGCATGTGTAAGTTTGTGTGTGTATGTGTTTGAGTGAGCGAAGGATCCAGTAAGGGAACTGCGCCTATTTAGTAGGTAAATTATGGGGACAGGTTGGGCAGTAGAGAGTACAGAGAAAGTGATGAAAGAGTGGGAGAGAGGAAGAAAGAAAAAGAGTGAAAGAGACAGAAAGACAAAGAGGAGAGAGAAGGGAGAAGGAGAAAGTGACAGAAGAGTGGAAAAGAGTGAAAGAGAATGTGAACAGAGGGACAGAGAGAGAAGAGAAGAAGAGGAAAGAGATATCCCACAGCCTTTATAACACCATTGTGTTTGTTATAGAAAAGAACTTAATTCTTGCTAGTCTTTATGTGACTCAGATTATAACCTCTCTGTATGAGTCTTATCTCTCTTCTTCTACTGATTCACAACTTTTGTCTCTGTTTCTCACTTTACAAGGTCTTGTCTCCTCTCGCTGTTATTGTTTCCATGTCTCCCATATCTGAAGTCATCAGCCTTTCCCTGGGCCTCTCCAGGAGGGCAATGATGTTGCTGACGCTGCAGCATCAGCCCCCCCACCCCATGTCAATGTTTGTTCTGCTATCACACCTTGGGATAGCCACTCTTACTTTCACCAGAATAAAAAAGCGCTCATAAAACCATTTGGCATTACTGCAAATGAGGCATCTGCCATTGTTCAGCATTCCCCACCTGTAGCCAGCAGGCAAACCCTCTCCCTATGGGGGGTAAACCCCAGGGGGACAGAGTGTTGCCAGATTTGGCAAATGAATGTTACCCAATATCCTCCATTTGCCCCTTGGAAATATTTACATGTTTCCATTGATACGTATTCAGGCTACATTATGGCATCCCCCCAAAGGGGTGAAGCCACCAAACATGTTATTAATCATTGTATTTGGACCTTTGCATCGCTGGGACGCCCAAAAGAGAAATTTGGCATTCCTTATAACAGCCAGGGTCAGGCGTTGTCTGAGCGCGCCAACCAGACATTAAAACATGTCCTGGACAGATATATTGGCAATAGGGGAAAATGCCCCCTGGCCTCCCAGCAGTGCAACACACCGGCAGCCCACCATCTTCGGCAGCGACTCGTCATTTTGCAGCTCCACCTACTGCAGACACCTCCCGTCCACCTGTCTACTATTGCTGCTTGCCTGACTTGACGTGGCGAGGACCTGCTGACCTGATTTCCTGGGAAAGGAACTACGCTGCAATCCAACTAAAAGACAAAGTTCTTTGGATTCCAGACGGCACGTAAGACCATATTTGCCAAAACCACCTATACAACCACCTACACAAACACAGAAGCAGCCTGACCATGACCAACCAACAGGAACCACAGCTTGAGGCTGTCTCTGTCTCTGACCTGGAACACAGAGCAGAGCACCCTCCACCCTCCACTCCCCCGACCGGCTGCCCCGTCTTTCGCCGCAGATTCCCCTACTATGTGTTTGGTTGAATGCTACCTGTTGTCATTATTTGAACCAGTCCGGAGAAATTGAAACCAGTGTGGACATATTACATGATACCGTTCAAGCAGTTGGACAAACATACAAGGCCTTGGACTCCTGGTGGGATTGGATGACCTCTTGGTTACCAAATTTTAGCTGGTTGGGAAATGTTTCCAAGACCGTTATAACCCTTGTTGCTTTGCTGATACTGTTGTGTTGCTGTATTCAATGTGTACCCTCTTTAGTAACTATGTGTAAGAATATACTCTCTAGCTTGGCTCCACAGAAGAACATTCACATTGTCAACCACATGGAGTTACATGGACAGTCAACCCCTTGCATGGGGAAAGCTCCCTTCCGTATGCCCAGCGACGAAGAAGGAGACGCTGCCTTTTAAAAAACAAAAACATTCCGGGTGTGTGTGTGTAGGGCAGTTTCTGCTGTCTGAAACACACATACACAGGGATGCAAAAACATCGCACCAGAAACATCTTTCCGACCTAAACGGCCAGGACTCACTATGCAGCCTCATGTAACATGAACTATGTGAGCCAGCTACTCCCACACATGCCCTTTCTCCCCCCTATGCCATGCAGCTTGTAACTTTCTATTCCCCCTTTGCCCACCCTTTGCCATGATGTGATTTCCTATTGGTTTATGTGTAGAATGCTGTGATTAGCCCTGGTAGATGAAGAGGGAAAGTCTTTTTGACAAAAAGAAAATAAAAAAGTAGGAGATGTTGTAATATGGTTCCTTGTGTAGGTGTGTGTCCTCCATGGCCTAGTTCATACTAGGGCCTGCAGAGTCACGCTGAATCACACAGGAGACAACTGGCTCCGAGAAAGCCATAACATCCTGATAGTGAATAACATAACATCCTGAGATGTGCCCTACCATTGACGCCCAGGATTTGACCATATATAGAGAGAACTTTCCTGAAACAGTAGATTAGAAATTGTACTGTTACAGGCTGTTTTTAATCACATGCTATTGCTCCTCCTGCCTTTGTCCTGTCTCAATAAAAGGGGCTCTCAGGTTTTCATCTGGGTCGCTCCATCCCGAGAAAGTTCGTGTCCTGTGTTTTCTCAACATTGGCCTCATGGTCGACCCACGGGAACATCACATTTGGTAGCAGAGGATGGTTACTTCACAATGTTGCTTAATTTCTTCACTGATGTTTTTAAAAAGATCTTTGTAGAGTGAAGAAAGAGTTGCTTATTAAATATAGAGAGTAACATTTTGAACAAATTGATAATTTCCTTATTTCCAAAGAATCAGAAAAAGAGACTTTCAATAATAAAATGAGCTAGTACATAATTTTCTTTTTATCTTTCTGTGGCATATTTTGTAGTTTATTTTTTTTCAAGAAAAGTGTATCGGAGCTCGATTTTTTTTTCTCTAAGAGCAAATTTTCCAAGGATTATCTTAAAATGCCGTTTAAAATTCGAGCTACAAACCCGTGTTCATAGACTGCAGCGAACTACTCTCTTATTTTATCTCTATGACAAACAGGTATGACTCTTCATTTCCTGTACCGACAGCTCATCTCCGGTCCTAGATTGGCAGGGGCAGACAGTCCAATCGCAGGAGCTTATGTTGAAGTGCTACGTCCTGGTAGAGGCGGGGCTTAGTTATAGCCGCGGAAGGAAGCTGGTCTTGTTGCGTGAGGAAGCGTTTTTTTTTGCCCCCCGAGGTTTTCATCATGGTGAGTTTTGATGTTGGAAGGGGGGGGGGAGATGCGGGTAAAAGCAGAAGGAGAATTAGCTTAAATCCGGGGAGGGATCACTGATCACTCTCCTCCTTGAAGATCAGTCTGCTTAAGAGGAAAAAAAGTGTGTGTGGGGGTAATACCGGGGTCGTCGGGTCTGTGGCCCCAACTCTTGCTCTCAGCCGTGTCTGTTGTAGAAGCTGATTGCAGATTAGGGGAGGGTGGGAGGGAGGCTTTTGCTTTATTTCCTGAATTTTTATGGAGGCGATAGTGAAAGCGGTTTGCATGCATGACCTTGCGGAATAATTGCGCGCTTGGGACTACTTCTTCTGTCATATCCGTCATGAGACGTTGGCGATCATGTTGGCAATCCTATTTTTGTCACCATCTACATGAAAAAATGCTGCTGAGTTTTGCCCAAACCAGTCCCTTAGGTTTTGAAGCTATGATGTTCTCCTTCTGCCTGGACCTCCTTTGCCTCCCATCTTTCCCTGGAGGATTAAGTGAAGGATGCCCTATTTTTCTGGGTGTTGCATCACATATCCAAAATATTCACACTTTCCCTTTTTAATGGCTGTGATGATTTCCCTGTGCTTTTCCAGAAGGCTTATCACCTCCTCATTTCTGATTTTGTCAGCCCAGCTGTAAATAACAGCCATCTGTAAATCCACATTTCAGTGCTTCTAATTTCTTCAAGTGGTTTTCTGTCAAAGATCAACTCTCTACTCTGTAGAGCAGGATAGAAAAGATGTAACATCTGATAAGCCTGATTTTCAGTTTTAGGCTGAGAATCCTGGGACTTGGCCTTTTTAAAATCTGTGTTAAGGTTGGAGCAAGAGCCAGACTTTTTCACCATGCTTTAAAGCAGGGGGTCCTTCAAACTCATCAGCATATAGACTCCTTTATGAAGTTTCAAATAGTTCCTCGATATCACCTCCCCTCCCAAACATCTATTATATGAAAATAATTTAGTAAATACTAGGTTTAATAGTATTACAAATAATAACTATATATATATAATGGATAGTCCTTTGGGATTAATATTAACTATTTTCTTGAGAAGTCTGCTTGGAAAATATAATTGTTATCAAAAGTATTCTGGACTTGATAATAGTGATTTGGATAATACTGGTTCACCATAGTTAATTTATATCAGGAGAGATTTAAACTAGAGACTACTTGATTATAGTTCAACCTTACAGAATGCTTTCCTTCCACCTCTGAGTCAGCAGTAATGTAAATTGGCATAGATTCTGTTGTCTCATTGCCAATCCAAATTACTTCTGTTTTCCCCTGCAGCCAGAGGATAATGCTCTCATTTGCTCTACAAGGAGATCCCGAATCTCCTCACTTTCCTAATATCCATCAATGGCATTTGCCGATCTCTGTACTGCTGGAGTTTTGCTGGAGTTTTTATTTTGCAAAGTTATGCAGCATCTTAATCCTGTTGGACTCTCAGATAATTTATAAGGTTTTGTCAAATGGTTACACCTGCAATATTGGCCATTTATTAGAACTTGTCCTGGCTTCACCTGCTGTCTTTTCCAGCCTGGGTATTGGCTGTATGAGCTAGGAGACGGGACAAGTGTAAGGAGAAACTTTTTATTCATCAGGCTTCCAAATTTATCCCTGGTTTAGACATCCAGATTAGCCCAAATTGCTGTTAGCTCAAATAACAGTTTACTGATAGGGTGGGGGTTGAAGCAGCAGAGAGAAGTCTCTCCCTCTTCCTCTCTGTTTCTGGAGGATGATGTCCAAGGACTGGAAGTGAGAGGTGTGTCCATATGATCCTTTACTGGCCAATAGACACCAGGTTGATCCCACTTTTATGAGGTGATTTTACAGTACCACCAACTGTATTGGGATTTGTAAGATTATATCCATAATTGGTTACTTAGGGGCAAAATATTTTTAAAATGGGAAAGCTAAGGACAACTTAATGTTGTCTGGAGCATGGATTAGGAATTGGATGAAGGCAACATCATGGGGACACCAGGAAAAAAAAAGTGCTTACTATAGCTTGTTTGTACTGTGATTACAATAAAGTGGGAAAAAACTCTTAGTCTCTGAACCAAAATACAACATTCCTTTTAGCCCATTCTATCTGTGTCCGGTATGGGGATTACATTTTGGAATATTTTGCACTGTGGCTCAAATATGCTTATTCTGATGTTCTTCATATTCATAAGGATAAACCTTGATTTGTGCAACTTAATAGCTTCTAGTTTAAAAAGTGCTGCATTTGACATATTATTTCAATTCAACTTTTTTTCTTTTCTAGTCTATTATGTCCTATAATGGAGGGGCTGTTATGGCCATGAAAGGGAAAAACTGTGTGGCTATTGCAGCTGATCGCAGATTTGGTATTCAAGCTCAGATGGTGTCTACAGACTTCCAGAAAATTTTTCCAATGGGAGACAGATTATTCATTGGTCTGGCTGGTCTTGCCACAGATGTGCAGACAGTGTAAGTATTGCATAGATACAAGCAAGAAAACTAGAATATTCATAAGAGCTGTAACTAACTTGTAGCTAGTTTCTTAGTTTATTCTTATTTATTTTTATTCTTATTCCAACATTGGGAAATAAATATGTCATAATTGGCCAGGTTACTGAACAGTTGAAGCTAAGTCCAGTTATTCACATCTATAGTGGTAGGCAGGAAGGTAAATTATATGATGGATTTTGAATCTCTGGGATCAGTCAAGAATGGCTAAAATGGCTCTTGGAAGACAGCTTCTAAATATCAGGAGTTTGCAGAAACAAGTTAACTTCTAATACAATGTTTTAAAGTATCAACAATATAATTATTTTCTTCACCTAAAGTACAGATAGTTATCAATATGACTGCTTTTTTAACAATAGTTCACAGTTGCAACATTCTTGGAAAAAATGACAGCATCTGTGGTCAAAGTTATAAGCACTTCACAGTGATATGATTGCAGTTGGCCACCAAAACACATGTAGAACAGTTGCAGCATCTTGTTGTCATGTGATCATGTTTTGTAACCTCACCAGTTTCCAACAAATAAAGTCAGTTGGGGGAAGTGGACCACAGTAAAATCAGTCCTAGTCATGTTGTGACTTGTTTAATGACCATATGCTTAGTTCCAACTGTGCTTGTACAGTTCAACCTGTAAGTAGGTAAAATGTAGAACATCTCGCAGAGATAAATATTTATGTGAAATAAGCTATAAGCTTACTCCTCTGATACTCAAAATAAATTTTCAGTCTATGTATACTCAGGGACATACTTTAAATGAAGACATCTGGAGAGTGCTCACCCTGATGATTTCTGCATGTGGTTTGAAATAGAATGTAAACTATTCAGAATTGTGAGTTTAATATTCTAAATTTCAATGTCCTTTTCAGAATTAAACAATGGTTGCTTGCCCTTACAACAATTTAAATAGTAATAATTATTTTAAATGCCTCCAAGCAGTCATCTCTAGATTGCTTACCTGAATTTCAAATTCTACAATGAAAAGTTAGGTAAACCATATTGATTGCTTAACAAAACAAAACAAGATACTAAATCAAATTCCCTGATACTCCAGAATTATAAACTCAGGTTTATTATTTTTCCCCTTGATCATAGTATAAAGGATGTTAGGAATGTAGTAATGTGTGCATGTGTTAATCACATTAGTGGGAAATAACAAATTTGAATCAATTCATATTCATTACATTTCTATTTTATAATTACCGTATTTTTCTAAGTATAAGACACACTTTTTCCCCCTCAAAAAAGAGGCTGAAAATCTGGGTGCGTGTTATACACTGAATATAGCATTTTTTGCCTCTTGAAACCCCGCCTCCTTCACAAAATGGTCGTGCATACCCTTATGGAGGCTCTCACGGAGTTCCTGGGGGCTGGGGAGGGCAGAAATGAGAAAAAAACTGGACTGTTTATTGCCCCCCCCCAACTTACCTACTCTCTCTCTCTCTCCCTCCCTCCCTATCTACTGTATTTCTCTATTTCTCTCTCTATCCCTCTACCTACCTACCTACATTCTCTCCCCCTATCTACCTACCTACTGTATTTCTTTCTCTATTTTTCTCTCTATCCCTTTATCTATCTACCTATCTACCTACTGTATTTATCTCTCTTTCTCTCCCTCTCTATCTACCTACCTACTTTTTTTTAATTTGCCTCTTCAAAACCTTGGTGGGTCTTTTACTCTGAGAAATATGGTACTTACAGACAGCTAGTAGGTTTTAAACTATATTTCTGTGCCACTTCGATGGTAAATAGAAGAGAATGATCATTTTGCCTTAAAGTGGATTTGAAACTCTTTTGTTTTTCCTCTTACAGTGCTCAAAGACTCAGATTTCGACTAAATCTCTATGAACTGAAGGAAGGCAGGCAAATTAAGCCGCAGACCCTAATGAGCATGGTGTCTAATCTCCTATATGAAAGACGGTAAAGAGTCAAGCATTCATGATATCTGGAAATAATGTTATTAAAAAATAAATTTCAGTAATAGATTTGATAAGGCAATTATTTTTGAACTGAGAATCAGGGAGCCTTAGGAAGGGGTCAGGAGAAACTTACTTGGATGATTTAACAAGGCTCATATAGACAAAGTGTCAGAATTTATTCTAGGCTTTACTCCTCACTTTGCATTATTGCAAAGTTTAAGATCCCTGTGATACATAAATTAAGGTATAAATATCAAAACTGGTGTGTTTCTTACCTAGCACTAACAAAATCATTGGTTTTAATCATGGCTGTATGGAGCATACAGATTCATTAATTATTTTATGAGATTTAATGTTTCCCACCTCAGAATAATTGATTTGCATCAGGATTATTGCTAAATAAGCAGATTGTTTTTGCTCATTCAGATTTAGTTGAACTCGTTGCAATTAAATAGCAATATCATATTTTTTGAAGTATAAGGCACCTCTCTTTCCCCCAAAAAAGGGGGTGAAAATCTGGGTGTGTCTTACACTCCAAATGTAGCCCCACTCACCTGCTCCGTGCGTCACATTTTCGGATAGTTCTAGGAGATGGGGATCCTCACTTCCACTCAGATTTTGATAATGAGCTTTTTATCTATTTAAAACAAACCCTATCACCCTAAGCATATTTAACTGGATAGAGTGGGGTGGGGTGTGATTTTTATGGGGGCAGAAGAAGGACTTGGCACCAGGGGCTCCTTATTGGAGCCTTGCTGCGAGAAAGCCAGGCTTTAAATGCCTACAGTTATAGGTGGGAAGACGGGGAGTCTCGGGAGTGGAGCCTTCGGTGCCAAGTCTCTCTTTTGCCTCCATGAAAATCATACCCCACCATACCCCCTCCAGTTAAATATGTGTAGGGTGACAGGATTTGTTTTAAATGGACAAAAAGCTCATTATCAAAATCCGAGTGGAAGTGAGGATCCCCACCACCTGGAACCACCCAAAAATGCCAGGCACAGAGACAGCAATGGTGTGTGGCAATCCCCGCAGCCTGGAACAGCTGATTGGGGGTATTCCACCTACCAATCATTGCTCCTGCTGAATCAGGCTGCATTAACATGCTGAAGCTGACCAGGCCATTTGCTGTTTGCTGTAAGGATGCTAGCCAGATTAATACCGATGGATGCTGGTAGGCAGAGGCAGAAACTTTTTTCCCCTTGCCTTACTCTTCCAAAATTAAGGTGCATCTTATATGCTGAAAAACACAGTATTTCTCTGCTCAAGATGATAGTAGGTACTCTTCAAAACTGATGAGGATTTCCCCCCAAGCTTCTTAGTATTGGAGATAGACAAATTGTGGACATATCTTAAACCTTTTCCTAGTCATGCCAAGGAAATTTATAATTTTAAAATGTAGTTAATTGTAATTATTTTCTTGTTGCTTTCAGGTTTGGACCTTATTATACAGAACCTGTAATTGCTGGATTAAACCCAATCACTTATGAACCCTTTATCTGCTCCTTAGACTTGATTGGTTGTCCGATGATAACAGATGATTTTGTGGTCAGTGGGACCTGTACAGAGCAAATGTACGGCATGTGTGAGTCTCTTTGGGAGCCAGACATGGTAAGAAAAATATAGAGCTGGTCATAAGAAATATAGCAGGGTTAGCTACTTTAAATAACACTTTTAATAAAAGCCAGTCTCTGGACTTCAAAAAGTATGTGTAAAAAGGGCTTTAGGGCATATGTACAAGTTCTTCCCAGTATTTTTCACTTTCTAAACCTCTCAACACAGAAATTATATTTCAGTTTAAAATCTTTTGTTCATATGATGCTTTGCTTAGAATTCTGCTGTACCCTACATGCTGAATGCATGAATATATTGATATGGCCTAGAGAGAACTTGTATGAGAAGCTTCATAGCCGTATTCATGCATTCTCTGTAAATACCTTAATAGCAATCTAATATGTAATTCCTCTCCCTCTCCATCCCCATCAAACTTGTTTTTAGGGACTTTCAAAGGGGCAATATAGCTATATTGTTTCAGTCCACATTTTTTTATACTCAATACATTCACTTAAGTTTGAACAAATGCTTAAAAATAACTCTAAATTTTTTTTTATGCAGGAACCTGATCACCTCTTTGAAACCATAGGACAGTCCATGCTTAATGCTGTGGACAGAGATGCTGTGTCTGGTATGGGAGTGATAGTGCATGTGATGTAAGTAGAAACTGAGTGGGTAAAGATCAGTTCGAAAAAAAATATGTGGGACAGTATCTCTCTGGTTAATTTTCATGGCTAGCCTGGAAAGACAATAGCTGTAATTGGCAGCAAGCAAGGTTAAGCCAGTGAAATTATTTTCCCAATTAATTTGTCCTTCCTTCTGGGGGTAGTGCTGTTATTATGAATAATCTTGGGAAAACAGTTATGGTTGTAGATATCTTTTTTATCTGTTGGTGGATAAAATTGGGATTTAACTGCTGAGCCAATAGAGATAATTCTTGACTGCAATTGGGACTGGAATTTTGGTTATAAGTGATGATGTTATAGGTTGATGCACCCTCGTGACAGGCTGATTTTACTACTGTTTTTATGGCAAACATTAAGCAGTTGTTTTTGGTGAAATCAGCAAAAAATATCACAAATCATTTAGGAAGCTGCAGGCATAATGCCTTAAATGAATGTGGCTTGACATTTCACGATGGCTGGAAAGGCATTGCAGGTATAAAGAACTATTTCTGAGACTGTTATAAATCTGAACATTAAATTGCTATTTGGAAGTAGAGGATTAACTGTAGTACAATTTTCATCTTGATTCCCTCCCTTTTCTCTTTTTACCAGTGAGAAAGACAAAATAACTACCCGGACACTGAAAGCTCGCATGGATTAAGTTAAAGTCCTACTAAGAAAACTGATATCTCAAGATAGGAAATAGTGTACTGTTAATGGAATAAACTTTTTTTTCTAAAACCACAACTTTTTCATTTTTATGTAGAAGCTATATATATTTTGATTTTTTTAAAATCAAAGATAAAAGGTTGTTCTGAAGAAGATAATTTTCAAACAATTATGTAATAATGTAATCTGGCTGTCATACCAGAATTGATCTGTAAATTATAAACTATGGCATCCACCAAAATCGGCAGATTTTTTTTTTTTTAATGCAAAATACTGCTGTTGATTTAACCTGAGAAAAGTCCTGCTGAATTCAGTGTGCCCTACAGCATGGACTTGAGTAGGATTGCAATAGAGATATTCAGTCTGAGATCAAATCTAAACTGAGCAAAAGTGATTCAGATCTGACTTGGTCACCTCTTTTATGCCAGCTGGAGACTGCTGAAGAAAACATACCTTTGAGTTTAGATAGTAGTGGCAAGGTAGTCACTGAGGAGCTAATGGGTAGTGGTGCATCCCAATTTTGGCCCAAATACTGTACATCTACAAGTTGCACAGTTAATGTACACCCAAAAAAAGATGATGACACGGCCAAGGTAATGGTTGTTGAGCTAAACTCAACAAAAGACTTTAATTTAAAAAGTTTCTAACTGAATTTTTTTTCTTGGAGCCTGACTTACTTGCTTTCACTTTTCAATACATGTTCAAAACTTCAGTTAAAGATATTTTGTATATCTCTTGGGCCTACCATAAGACAGCTCATATTTAGCTTTCCAAACCCACTCCCTAGTTAAATGGAAAATCTCATATTCCAAGAACAATAGACAATATGTAACTTTGAAAATCCCAAATGCTGCATTATAAAATAAGCAGAGATAGGTGGTATCCTTAAACCTTTTAGTCATTTCAATGGGACTTTTTTCTAGACTAAGCTGTTGATTTCAGTTTGTTGTTAAAGTTCTTTTGAAAGTAATAAATAGCTGTAGTTTTCAAATGAGGGAGCAAGTCCTTTTTTCTTAACTTGTTTTATTAAAGCAGGAGGCCAGCATTTAGAGATAAATCTTATTAATGTGAACACAACTGGATCAATGGACCTTATAAATGCATGGATAAGCCCATTTGCAAATAAACTGAACAATTTTGTGGATATATTCTTGGCTTACTTGGGAATGTGCAGCTAATCTTCAGTTACTGACTCAGTGATTATTAACTGTCCTTAAAGTTGTGGCCATTGTAGTGTCCCCATAGTCCCATAATTGTGATTTGGGTGTTTGACTCTATATCCCTACTCACAAGATTGCCATTTGTAACCTTCACTGCCAGCATCTGGCATGCAGGTAGATAGAAAACCTAGTAAAAGATTGAAATGATTGTGTGATATTGCACCCAAGAATCACAACTAGCACTCACTCAGTCAAGCCTTTTAAGCTAAACAACTTCTTCATTCTTACAACTATTTTGGGGAGAAAAATAAAACCCTGAGAGCAGTTTTACACAAAAAAAAATCATTTTTATTTTGTTTAACCCACCTGAGAGACTTCACACCTTGTTAACATACATGCATTTCAAAACAGTGTCTCATACTTTATAAGCACATTGACTTTAAAATTTTATTTTAAAAAAGGTATGAAAAACCTAAATTTTTATTAGTTGGAGATTCAAATTTGTAATTGCCTGCTTGCCATTATGAACCAGCTTTTATGTTTAAATGCCATATGATTATATGTATTGTGTTGAATATATTCATATGGTATTCAAGCATACAATTAGGAAGATACTGATAATGGCTGGAACACAAATGTCTTGTTTCCTCTATCTTTTTAAATAATATATGGTTTCACAATTAATACAATTTTGAAAGATTGCCTGGGATGGCATTGCACACACTCATACCAGGTTCTCAAAGACATAGATAATGAAGAAGTGCAAACTTTATTTGACCATGTGGCTTACAGCTAGCCATCAATATCTATGTGTGTTTATAAGATAACATTTTCACCCGAGTGCTTTTTAATGATACCCTCCCCAAGCCCTTCCTCTACACATGAACATAACAGACATGATTAAAGATTGTCACCATCTACTTCAGTTTAGCCCTTAAAAATCCACATTCAACATTTTTTTCCAGTGCAGGAAATCCCAGCTTAACTGCCTGGATGTAACCACCTAACAATATAGACTGTGGGGATACATCAATGATTGCAGTGAAAGTTACTATATACTGAACAAAATTGAGATTTTCTTCCTCAAACATGATAGCCAAAGCTGAAACTTAGCTTATATTCCCCCTTAAGATACCTTAATATTTTTAGATGATGAACAAAAAAGAGTATGAGTTCCATCTCACTCTAGAATAGGCATGTTAACAATGGTGGAAACTTTGCTATAATATATCTGGAGAACCATGGGTTGGGGAAATACATTCCACAAAACAGGAGATGAAGAAGCTAAGACTACCATTAACAACACACATTCTTTGGCTAGACATGATCCAACTGAGAATGTACATGTGTAAGTCGACTTGGGAACAAGACTAACACATATGCCCCCAAATCCTCCAAACCAGTTAAGTCATAAAACTGCTCCGAATATATATTTTAAAAAAGATAAATCACAGATTTACTGAAAATGTACTTCCTTTCTATGTGTTAGCTATAACTTGGGATCATTGCAACTGTAACAAGATGCACGCTGGAAAGAAAAAGAGTGACTTGACATTCCCTTGCATAAATTGGTGAACAAGAAACCTGTTTGAATTCCAAACAAAGTTCTTGATCTAGAAAGATTGCAGTTCTATGCACCAATGGCCATACATTACTGCTAAATCTCCAAATAGTTTAATATTCATCTGCTTCTGATCCAATATGGGCTCTTCTGCAGCAAAACAAAGGATGGGAACAATTTTCAGACTAAACTGATGGATAAATTGTGCCAATATGCATGCCATTTAGAGGAATGAAACTTGGGGCTGAAAAGCAAATAGAGTTTTAAAAGATCTCTTAGACATATTGAATTGGAAATAAAACTGCATTACCAGTGCTATCCTAAGAGTTACAGGGAAAATATGCAGGAGCTATTTTCAGAATTATGTATTTAAGGATACCAGGCAGGGAGGAAAATAGGAACAAGGAAGGAAGAGCAAAAGACTGATCAGGTCCTCGTTTAATCACAGATCTTCTGTCAAAACTAACAATACTCTGAAGGGATGGTATGTGTTCCTTTTCTCACACACCTCTTGTAGCATTACAGACAATGCTTTGATCAGAATTTCTTGTGTAAATCATTCTCATTGTATTGCCAGATTAATATTCATAAGAAGGGGAAAATTCTAATACTGTGGTACGGAAACAAAAGATTTCCATGTGATTCCATCTTCTGGTGAAAATTTTGGGTGTGAATGGCAAGAAACAGGAATGTTAAAAGTTGTAGAAATTCCCAGTGAGTAAATTTCAAGTGTCCGTATGTGGGTGTAACAAGTTTCCCCAAAAGACATCTCCCAGACGTATAATGCTTACAAATCCCATGTTTAGTGGAGTTGTAAACTAGAGCATCTCAGTGATATTTGGTTTGGGGAAACCTGAAGTAAAAAGGCTCATAACATCCCTCTTGACCTCCCCACTAGGCTTTTTCTGTACCTTTTGAAGATTTCAAATCATTGAACTATTTTTCTATTAAAAAATAATTGAGAGGGAAAAATTCCACAACGGTTAGTAGATCCAAGTATCATACGGATCTGAGCACCACCCCAGGGCAGAACTCAGAGGCTGAATATTAAATTAATAGAATAGAGAAAGGATAAAATGGGACTAGAGGCAAAAGCCAGTTACACTTTTACTGATATAGGACTTTAAGATGAATTCAGATGAAAGTCTTAAAAGTTCCTGATAGAGGGCAGCATAACAAAAGGCACAAATATGGGAGTGGGAGATGGCAAAGAGGATATGTGCGCAAAATTTTAGTAGTAAGGACTAACAAGTCAATGGCATGTATGACAGAAAACAAAATCAAACGGGGAGTTAAAGGTGTGTTTAGGGATATATTCCGGATCATCTTGAGAAATATCTGAGTAAAACTCAAATTCAATATTTAAGTACAAAGTATGCACATCAAAGAGGACTTTAAATAATGAGGCAGAATAGAATCAGTCACAACTTAGATGGGTTGGGTGGCTTTTGTCAGGGGATGAAAGCAGCTGAAGACAAAAGAACAAGATGTTAAAGGTGTTAAAGAGAAAAACGTCTGATGGAAGTGGATTGAGGAATGGAGAGAGTGCAGATTCAAAGGCCAGGGAAGACTGAGAAGAGAAAGTAAGAGGAGGCAAAGATGTAGAGTTTGTTCTTTTTGCCTGAGTGCCCATTATTGGTTGCTTCAAATGTCTTCAATAAATGAATCAACCTGGCAACATATCTTTTCATGGTTTTTTAAGCTGTGCACTGACTAACTCCTAAATAGATTAAGGTAGGCAAATATTTATAAAAAATGTAAAAAAACAGCATTTTAGGCTAATGCTTACCAATTTTAATCAAAATGTAAACAAAAAGAGCTGAAAATGAAACGACCATGTTAAGACAGGGTAGACCAAAATTTCTATTTTACACTGAATTTCTAAGTGCAGCATTTATAGTTTAATTTATGCCTTAACAAAATCTTATGGTACAGCATATTCCATGATTTTTAAGCCTTGTAAACTATTATACGACTTTGAAATCGGGGAATGTGTTATGCAATTTTTTGTTGTTTATAAATGTGAAAAACCCATCTGAAAGAATACACATACTTGAGGACAATGAAGAAAGAATAAAACATTTACCTTACTCTCAAAAAAGATAGAATCCACAAAGCAGAAGGCACAGGACATTAACACCCCAACAATCACATACACACACACACAAAAAGCATGTGTAAGAAACACATTCAGAAAGAGTAAGCAAAGTGTCTTGATTGCAAGTTGATGGTTCATAATTTTCCAAATCCCTCTTTAAAAAAAACACCTATAAACAACCCATCCTCACAAGAAGAATACTGAAAAAATGGTATCAATTAATTCAAAATCTTCAGTTTTGACAAGAACGGTGATGAAATCCAACATTAGTCTGCAGATTACAAGAAAAAGTTGTAATTGAAATGAGGCAAGAACAGTTTGGATCCTTTTAAGAAAACTGAGCTAGTGCAACTTATTCCAAAAATCTGGATTAGCAGGACAATCTGTCCTAGTGGTTAAGAGCAGTCACCTTCAACAATTTATTATTTTTCCCCCATATTCTGAGACTAGATTCTTCCCCAATGGAATGATCAAAAGCTAATATTTCTAACACAATGGTTCACAGCATAAGATGTTACAAAGAAGTGGTACCTTTTTTAAAACAGGAAAATATCATTTTACAGCATTTACAACCAGATCAAGGTATAAAACCATGAATAATTTAGCTCTGGTAGATCATTATATTAGAGATAACTTAATCCAAGTTGTAATCCAACTCAGTACAAATGTATCTGCATAAAGTTACCTCACCTCTTCATGATCTCCACCAAGATATTGTATCGAATTTCATTAGAAATGTGGATTCTTCTTAAACTGCTTTTTTCCTCCCTTGATTGCATAAAATTTTAAGCAGCCATCTAATTCCCTCATATTCTCATCTTGTTTTGAAATAACAATGCAAAAAGAAAGTGGGATATCAAAAGACCAGAAGTAAAAAGTTTGTTCAACTAACTTAAATGGCTTTCCTTAATCATTATAACAGTCCTTGTCCTTGAAATGACAAGTAATCTCTTGTCCAATCCTTAGAGAAAGCAATAAAGGGAATTTGTTCTGAGTAACAGCCATAGTTCAATTGAAGAAAACCATCATTTATATCTTCTGTTGTGTGTTCACATTAACATCTGATCATTTGGAGATTGATGCTTTTCAAAGAAAAGTGCAAATCTTAACACTACTTTATTCCTCAGGTTTATGTTTGGCTATTTATTGTAGCAACCAAAATAGAAGAGAGTAATAGTCTCATTTTCCACCAGGTTTGGAGGCCCACATCTAGAGGTTAGTTTTCTGCTAGGTCAGACTGTCATTACACACTCACAGAATATCATATCCAGCAGACTGGGCTGCATTCCTGTAGAACTGGAAACACTACCACCCACCCTCTACTATTCTTCTCCCTTCTTTTCTGCCAACAACAGGAAGACAACTATGTCAGGATATTGGACATAAATTCATTGAAGCGTTTTGAATACTGTTCGGGATTGACAGTGGAAATTTCTGCTCCAGCCTGGAAAACAAAACAAAAAAACTAAAGCACATATAATATCATTCAAGCATAAAAAGTGGCATCAGTCATTTCTTTAAAGAGATTGCCTCAAATTTTTAAAAATCTGAGAAGTAACAAATGGCTCTATACTGATTCATCCTCTTCAGAATCTGAAGGAGAAAAGGGCTTACAATCTACATATTACCAATGGACATTTATGAAGAAAAATTGCTCAGCTGATGATGTTTCAAACATCTTCTGACTATCCTAGCCTTTTTGGCAGTAGAGCATGCTCTCCAGGCCCAGTGTTGTTTGAATGTTCCAAGGGGCAAAGCTCTCTTCCTGTACTTCCATTCAGTTTAGAGAGAGCCGAATAATCACCTGCAGCAGGGAGGCAGAACATCTGAACAGGCACTTGTATAGCCACCAGAAAAATGTGGTTACAATGTCTCTAATTGTGATTACATCCTCTCTCTCATGCTTTTTGCGGAGGCAGAGGAACAACAAAGGCACTTGTCTGAAAGATGATGCAGCCTACTTTAGGATTATGGAAAGAGTAGGACTGCCACCCCAACAGTAACTTCATCACCTGCACAAAAGTATATTGTTACAGTGTTCAATTAGAATGAAGGGCTGAGGCTAGAAGACACTCCAGGAAAAAAAGTTGAGATTAGCATTTTACTGGAAATAAATTATCAGGAAACCAAGAGTCCTCTTAAAATTATTGTTAAGGCAGATGAAAAGAAAAAAAAAGAAAAACTGAGCAGAAAGGCACTGGACCATGCCCATTTGAACAGGTAAATTGGACTGGAAAAGGATATATTGTTATCCTAATAGCCTCAGCTCTAGTGTCTGAATGCTCCAAAGATTCTTCTGCATTAATTTCATACTGATCCTCATTTAGCATTTTGTAACCTGTGGCTTTGGATGAGGAGACTTTGATGGACAGAGCTAAACTGGACAAAGTTATTTAAGAAGAAAACCATGTACACCGGCAAGAGATTCATTGAAAGGAAATATCCTGTGGGTGATGGTGATGGTAAAAGACTCAGGAACAGACAGAAATAGAAGACAGAACAACAACATAAAAATCATATCAAAATGTATCTTTGGTGTGGTCATATTAAAATATTCCTGATGTATTTACTTGGAAGCTGCGGAATGGTCAGAAAACAACCAAAATGATTGGAATATGAAAGACTATAATGTACGTGTTTCTCCGACAATAAGACCAGGACTTATTTTCTTTTGGACCCCAAAATAAGCACTAGGACTTATTTTCAGGAAGTGTCTTTCTCCCCCCCCCCCCAATGTACGGGAGGCCCACTCCTTCTGTTTGCTTGCCACAAGCAGTGCCACCCCCGCAAGGCAGTAGAGATGGAGCTGCCCCATACACCCCACACCAGAATGTTTCAGGGCCCTCGCAGCCAAGCCACCCACACCCTGACACCTGCCGTGGCATAGCACATCGCTCTGCCTCCTTCTCCATTGCGGCTACGAGAAAGCAGAAGTAGGCTGGTGGCCATGTGTACACCTGCTGCACATGGCTGCCAGTACTGCCACTGTGGAATAGATATTGGGGCGTAGATGGCTTGACTATAGGAGCCCTGAGGTAAGCCAGCGTGGGGCGCATGGGGCAGCTCCATCCCATCTTATCTTGTGGCCGTGGCACCACAAGCAACCAGATGGAATGACTGGCTGCACAGGCTCTTAAATAGAGCTTATTTTGGGGTAAGGCTTATATTAGGCGCATGCATAAAAAATATGCTAGGACTTATTTTCGGGATAGGTCTTGTTTTTGGGGAAACAGGGTAACTTACTTAAACGATACAGAATGGTAATCCAATTACACTTCTACCACTGAAACCTAATATCTGTTTTAGAGGTAGAGAAGCCATGCTTCTCTGACTGGATATGGCTTTTATTTAACAAAATTTCTATTCCAGCTTTTCATTATTTTTTGCAAATTCCAAAGCCCTTTGTAACCAGAATTCCTGAAAAATTGCTATCATTTTGAATGTATCATACACATAAAAAGTGTAGTATAGCAAACAAGTATAATATACTGAAAGAAATATATATATATATATATATATATATATATATATATATATATATATATATATATATATATATATATATATATATATATATATATATATATATATATATATATATATAAAATGGTTGCATCCCTGCCTCTTTTTCACAACTTTGGATCACTGCTCAGCCAGCTGTGGCTTCAGCTGTTCTGAAATATATTATAAAATGTGATATTGCTTGGCTATCCCTTCATGGATTATTTCCTTGCTGTGGTGAAGGGCTTGCATAGCTCAATGAACCTATGAGCTATGCCATTCAGGGCCACCTAAGATGGACAAGTCATAGCAGAGAGCCATGACAAAATGTGATCCACTGGAGAAGGAAATGGCAGCCCACTCCATTATCTTTGCCATTAAAACCCATGGACAATACCAAAAGGCCAAAAGGCTTGAAGGAATGTTGTCCATGGAATTGCAATGGGTCAGACATGACTTTGCAACTAACAACAACATTTGCTTGGCTAAGCACAATGAGAAAAATGCAAACAAATAGTTCTTTCTTACCCCATGCTTCACAGTTTTGGCAGCATGCGCTGCTTTTTTCTTGGTGTCATAAGGTGTAAGGATATCTATAATTGCCATGAAATATACCTCCTTCTTAGGGGCACCTGGTTAAAACAAGATAGAGAAAGTTATTAGTACTGGAGGATGCAGAACTATTTTTAGGGTTTGCTATTCTTATTGAACTGCAAGCACAACTAAAGCACTCCAGAATTTTTTATGCTAAATGATCCAAGAACTAGATTTTTATCAACAGATGCTTCAGGCAATACCTAAAACAGTGAAAATATTGAGGAAGCAGGGGAAAAAGTGGATGATTTTATTATATGCAGAGCAGTTTTCTCTTCAACTATGGTAGACTTGAGAGTAAATATTATTTTTTAAAAAACTTTGGAATAATAATAATCCTCAATATACCATCAGTCATTTAATGTCCATTTGATGTTACAATTCCGAGAGGGGACTTTATGGACCTTAAATCACTTCCAGCCTTCATAAAACATGGTGTCATTCCTCCCGCCCCCTCCCCCAACTCCCCCCAATCATATAATTGTGCTGTGCTGGTCAACCTGTTCACATTTACCACCAGTTATCAAGTGTCCAGTGACCATGCAATTGCCATTTGTACTCTTCTCTGCTGGCTTCCTCAAAAAGTTAATGGGGAAGTTAGCATGGGGAGTTATTGTAGTTGTTGAGGGAAGCAGTCACATGGGCATCTTGCTTAACAACCATTCCATTCAATGTGATTCTAGTCCCAATTTACTCATAAGTTGGCTATACATCAGGCTGTTCAAAATATAAATAGTCCTCAACTTATAAGCACATGGAATCTTGGTTAAAAAAAAGGATCATTAAACAAAAAATCATGTGACTGCTTTGCTCAATGACTGCAATCTCATTCCCAGTTGTCGATGTTAAGCAATCTTATTGATTGTTAAACAGAGGGAGATAAGGATGAGGAGGGGGGCTTGGGAGGTCTTGCGAGACCTTTAAAAGCTACAGGGCACACCAAATTGCACATTTTTGGAATGCTTCTAAAGCACCATGAGAGTCAGCTCTGTTCTCACAATCCTTTGGAAACCTCCTTCTCCAAATTGGGCAACTTGGAGAAGAAGAATTTCAAAGAATGGAGCCCATTTGGAGAATGGAACAAGGTATCCTTAAAAGGAAAGGTGCGCCTTACATAGACTGCATGATATGCTTGTCAGCAGTTGAAGAAAATTGTAAAGTTAAGTGGGCTGCTCTGCATGTGCTAATGAGCTAGGTAGCCAACGAAGTCCTTCTGGGCTATGGCAGTTTTTTGCATGCTGGTGGGCCCTGTAGCAAATCAAGGCTTCCTGGGGGAAAGTTTCCATGTTCTGGTGGCCTACAGAGATTGGGGGCAGATAGGTGGGCACAGGGAAGAAGCTGTACCCGCCTCTGGAATCATATCTGCAAACAATCTGCCAAATTTTGTTCACGTAACCACAGAGGAACTACAATAGACATAACTTTGGGCACAAGTTTTAAGTGATTTAATTTGGGATAATTTATAATGGTTTCAAATGGTTGCTGAATGAATGGTCATACATTAAGGACTACCTGTAGGCATAGTGAATACTAGACAAAGCTGCTAAAGGACATGAAGATCTTCTGGACATTTGTGTATTAGAGAAGACATCCAAATGATATTCTCTATCACCTGGCTCCCAAATAGACACTCCTACTTTATACTGTGGCTGCACACACTATGAGGAAAATTAAACTGGAAGTCATGTCTTTAATTAAGGCAACATTACTGGATATACTGTTGCAGTTCAGGGAGTCAAACAGTCTTAAGATTTCCAAAAAAGTGGAGAAAATAAAGTTGATTCAAATAACCACCGTGTATCAATAAAAGCTTACAATCAGACTCTGGCTTTCACAATTTTACATTTGTCTTCCATTTCCATTACCAACATCCATATTTCAGTACTTACTTTCATGGCTTTTCATAGCATAGACATCCACAGATGGATCAAACTCCCCAGGCCCAAAGAAACGTGGGAAGTTGAGAAGGTTACCAGGACTGTCAGGTGGAGTCCCATAGGAACCAATTGGATTCCCACCTATGCCATCATTCTCACATTCTTCATCTTCTGCCCGGTTTTCAACTTCCATCTCTTCTTGCTCAGCTCGATCAACATCATGAATTCCTACCAGCAAACTGTAATCCATGATTTTCAGTTGTGCAAGAAACTGGAAGTCAAAAGAAAAAAAATCCTTCTCATTTTCAATGTCTCTCTATCACCTCTGGAATTTGAGTTAAACCGTCTTTCATTAACTTGGCACCAGCTCCAAGTATTAAGTCCCATAAATCTCAAAGCATTTTTACATGATTGCTTGAAATTCTTGGGTTTACAGAGTTATAGAAGGAAAATACTTTTAATACATTTTTGTGACTTTGCAGCTTACTTCATCAGATGCATAGAATGGCTAGATGGATGTAGAATTTAAAATGGGATGAGGTGGAAGGGAAGACTAGTTACAATTATGCATGTGCAGGTTACATATCAGACAGACAGCAAGTACCGAATCAATTAACAATTGTAATATGTTAAAGAAAACACTGTTTTTGCAGAAATATTGCATAAAATTGTGAGTTCAGCACTCTCTCATTCAATGATCCTGAACTTTTACAAAATGGTCATTTTAAGATCTGTTGTACTTTGAAGTCTGCATTCTGTTTAAATTTAAATTGATTAAACAATCCAACAAAGCTTGTTAGTTACAGAAGGCGCTACCAAATTCCTTCTACATTGTGTAGGAGTAACACTCACTTCTGTTGATCTTGAGTAATGGACAACTCAGTTACTCTTGAGTAAGATGAAGGAGGAAATTTCCAAAGTAAATGCAAGAGAAATAAAACTCCTCTGTTTGCTTTTTTTAAAACAGATTTTCAAATTAATCTAAATTCACTTTAGAGTCTGAGACAGAGCCTACCTGACATCTCTACCTTATCTAGTTTTTAAAGAGTTTGAAAATTATTGTAACAGTGGGGATTCTGTCAATCCCACTCCTTAGTTATGCCCCAATTCCCAAAAATCAACAAGTCAGCTATCCTACCTCAACATCTCGCTTCAATTTCTCCAGGAAATTTTTTTTACATTCCTCTCCAACATGGAGCTTTTGGCCTTCATTTAGAAAATCGTTGTCTTTAAAGGTTGGTAGGTCCTTAGCCTAGAGAGGATTGAACTCAAGTAAGTGCAAAACATTGCTTCCATATTTTAAAATCTAAAGCAGCTCAATATACTCTTTGCTAAAGTTGGGGCAAATTCAATTCCAATCAACTTTGAGTAAATAATTTAAAAATTATGAAAATATTGATGATAAACTACTGGGCTAAAAGTAAAAGTTTGTGAGAGATTGTGGGAAGGAAGTAGAGAAGGATTGCAGGTTAGGTCAGAAGAGCAACACAGCCCAGTTGAAGACAGCAGTTCAAAAAGAGACTCCTCCTAGGAACTGGTCTTTCCATTTTGTTGTCAAGCCTCACACAGCTAGCAAACCAAAGAACCAAAGCCATATAGATTTCAAGATGATGTATCTGGGATAAGACCAGAAACTTTTAAGGGCAATTCCTGCCATACTTTTACTAAATTAACTATGGTGGAGTGTCTTTTTTTAAAAAAAAGCCCCATCTTCCTAACCTACATATGTTCTTTTGATCTATTTGATGGGGCTACATAGTAAGGGCATCTTTGGGATTCCTGGATGATGTCGCCCATTTTGAACATGCACACATCAAGTTTTCCATAATTAGAAAGGCTGTAAAACTCCTAGTTCAGGACAAGGACAAGTCAGTCTTGTCCTTGTTTTCACCAGTTTTTGTTGTTGTTTTATCAACAACAGTTTTTAGAAGTGGTTTGTCATTACTTCCTTCCTAGGGCTCAGAGAGCATGATTGGCTCAAGGTCATTCAGCTGGCTTGTGCTTAAGGCAGAATTGGAATTCACAGTCTCGTGTTTTTTAGCTGGTGCCTTAACCATACACCAAATTGGTTCTCTTTCACCAATTAAGTAATTAGGAAACATACTTGTTGCTCTTGAAAGTGCTTGTCCTCTATTTATAGTATTAATTTCAGGTTCAGATTTCAATAACATATACCATCTTTATCTTACCCTATTGACTGTCTAGATTGCTTATGTCTAACAGTGCAATAGTATATTTCAACGCTTATATTCTGTAACATTTGGAAGCCTTAGTGCCCCACCTTAGAATGAGGTTGCAAAAAAGCAATAATAATAATTGAAGCATTTTCCTTGTTTTAAAAAAAGGTTGGGTTCATGAAGCATAGAATTGGGTCAGTAAAGGGTTTATATGGTATGAGATCATACTAATATTAACTGGGGCAAAAAAAGATAGGGCAAAGGATAGATACATTTAGAAATCAATCTAATTCAAATAATTCATTGAAGAATATGGTGGCAATAATAACAATTAGAAACCCAAAACAGCAACAGAAGGAATAAACATTGTTTTGGTTCTTTACATTTATAACCAGGGATGCTTATAGGTGGCACATTCAGCCAACATAAGGTCTTCAGTGGTCCCTCAAGGTGCATCCCATATATGTAAAATCATAAATATGAAAGATGTTTATTGGAATGTAATGATCAATACCAGAAAATACTAAGTGGTGCTCAGCTGCTGAAATACACCATGTAAATTAACTGGAGACAAAGGAAAGGTAAAGATAAGGAGAAAGAGAGGATACAGAGGAGAGGGAGAGGAAAAGTAGGAGAGAAGGAAGGAGTGGAAAGTGGAGAGAGGAGGAGAGAGGAAGTAGAAAAGAGAGGGATGGTAGAGGAAAGAAAGGAGATAGGGAGAAGGACACAGGGAGAGGAGATAGGACGGCAGTGAAATAGGGTATAATATGGTGTATTGAAAACAGAAGAGCAAATGACAACTGTTCAGAGTTGAAGGAATGATATGATAATAGACAACACAAAAAAAATTCTGTTCAGATGTAATGGTATACTTGTGGTTATATGTATGAAATTAAAATAAAATGAAAAACTTTTTCAAAAAAAGTGCATCCCAGATCTCCCTTCCAATCCTTCCATTTTCTACTTTACTCCTTCCAACTGTGCTTTCTCTCACTGCTAAAACCTGCAGTTTCCACTTTCTGTCTCACCAAGAGAGTCCAGAGTGACTTCTAGAACTGCTTGACAGCTGTACTCATAGTGATATATGGAGTGAAATGCAAATAATTTTGAGTGACTATATAATTTATAATACAGGTAGTCCTTGACTTATAACCAACTGCACCTGGAATCTTGAGCAAAGTGGCTGTTAAGCAAGATGTCCCTTGATTGCTTCACTCAATGACGACAGCTTCGATACTCCTGGTAGTGGTCATTTAGCTATCTCACAGGTCGTTAAGTGGACAGAGTCCCAGGTAAGATTACCTCAGGGGCATTAGACGGTCCCTAGGAAATCCAGGCCATATGTGTGCGTCTCTCACCTCCGAAATTGTAAATTCTCTCTGCTGAAATCCAAGCAGGATTTTCAGTCTCTGAGGAGAGAGACAACTTGTATCTAAGAAAGTGGTATAATGTACTGCGATGGTAAGATGGCATCCTTCCCATGGCCATCTCAATTCAAAGCACTATTAAATGAACATTCATAAGTTGCGGACTACATGAAAGAGAAAAGGTCCAAAGGAAAAAATGCTGTTTAAACTGCCTTTGTCTGTATTGCTCTCAATCCCAACAGGAAGAATCTTTGAATAAATGTATTTTGAGGAGTCTCAGAGGCAAACCCACTGGCAGTTTTTTGTTTATAACTGGAGAGCCACAATCAATGCTTATGTGTTTAAATGTATGCCTGGGCATACATGCTTGTAGGGGAGAAATGGAAGGAGAGAGGATATCCACTTTTGACTGATATCTGAGTTTCTAATAATCTTTTATATGCATTTAGTTAACTCTCAACACTAAAAAGATATCCCATCCTGGCTTAGAACAAATATTTTACCCCCAAACAAGAGTTTAAGCCATCGAGAAGAATAGAAACATGTTTATTTTGATAAGCACTAATTGGTTTAAGAACTAGTTAATACTTATTTTAATATTATATCAAGCTGCTAATGTCATGTATTACTGCCAGATTCTATTAAACTTTGATATTTTATATATGATTTTGATTATCAGTCTTTTTTAAACAAAAATGCAGCTTCTTTTTAAAACAAAAAAATAAACTTAATTGAAAAAAGAATGCAAAGTCATCATATGAAGGATAAGAACACAATCATTGTATGCTCTTTCCTATTTCTACCCCATATATGTTGCAAGGTAGCTACCCAAATGCAGTTTAATGCATCTTCTCAGCCCTTCAATATGTCACTTTCCTCTATTATATAGCAGAGGCCAATCCTTCCTAAACTGTCACTTTCCAAAACTTTGCTGGACTATAATTCCCATCATGCTCTCTGGGAGATATTGGGTTGGGGGCTTGTATAACATAGGATCTTTTGTCTAATCCTGTTAGAAGTACTGATACAGAAATAACTTTTTATAGGTTTATTCAAAGCACAAAGGTTTTTATTTTAAAATTTTCTCTAACTTTGACTTTTACCTTTTCTTTGTCGCTGGCTTCTCTTGCTACTGTTGAACCCTGGAGGAGAAAGTAAAAGTGGAAAGTAATTATCTACTTAAAGCCAAAAGTTTTTTTAAAAAAAAACTCTGACTACATATCTATAAATTAAGGGCTAAGTCAATGCACTTTTCTTTTTCTTCTTTACTCTAATTTCATTTTCTAAACCTTTAAACCATAAAAAGGTATCTGGGAAAATATTACACTCCCCAGAACTGAATACATTAAGTCAGCTTTACTATGGTATGTTAGCTTTAACTGATGCTGCACAGAAAAAGAGGACCTCTGAGATTCTTTCCAATTCTATGATTTAGAAATGACTTATTGAAGGTAAACAGCCTTTTTCTCACTTTCCTAATGTGATCCACATGGATCACATGGATCTGTGAGGATCACATTATCCTCTCCCCCAAGAAGGCATGTATTTTCCATGGCTGAAGGCAGAATGCTTATACAGACAGACCAGCAAGATTCAAGGAACATGCTAAATTTGATCCAGAATAATACAATAGAACTGCTATGTTTATAATACATCCAATAAATGAAGACATTATGGCTCTATGGATAGTCAGGCTCACACAACATACTAAAACAACAGCTGAATTCTCTCATCTCAGTGAACCATAAACTAATTGCCTTAAAACTATCACAGTGTTTGATTTAGGAAATCAAGTGCATCTATGCAGTACAGTTTGAATTTTTTGGGGATATGTAGTGCAGGAATATATATGCAATAATATTTCACTTCTGATTGTCAGGTACTCTTTGCATTATATGCAAATAGAAGTTGGCTACTCTTTGCATTATATGCAAATAGAAGTTGGCAAACAGTCATAAGATTACCTAAAAACAAAAGATTTCCAAAGAATTAGTCTAAACATTTCTGAATAAATCACAGTTATTCAAAAGAAAATATTTACTTTATGCTCCAATGTCTCTTAACAACCCCAATTTGGGGAGTGAGATAGGGAATACCAAATATTATAATATTATAATAGAATAAAATATTTCTATACTAGCACATCACAGGATTTAAAAACACAATACAACTAGTGAATACCGCATCTCATTTTACAGAGAAAATCTTGAAATAATCTTTCTCCTTTTAACTCTGTGGTGATAGCTTTCTTCTTCCAGCATAAAACTCCTACTGAACGCAAAATCAACACCAGGCCTAAATGCTTCAGTGTAGCCATGGTCTACAAGACTCAACCCTCAAAGAAAACCAATGTTCTTATACAAGGAAACCAAACCATGTGAATATAAAAGTAGTCTTTGACTTATGGTTACAATTGACCCAAAATTTCCATTGCTAAGCAAGACAGTAATAAAGTGTGTTTTGCCCCATTTTATGACCTTTCTTAATGTTGTTAAGTAAATTGCCGCAATTCTTAATTTAGTAATATAGTTAAGTGATTCCAGCTTACCCATTGACTTTGCTTGCCAGGTCACAAAGTGTGACACTGCAACTGTCATAAATGTGAACCAGTTGCCAAACATCCAAAATATGATCATGTGGATGTTGCAATGGTCCTAAGTGTGAAAAATGATCATATCACATTTTTAGTGCCATTGTAACTTCAAGTGGTCAGTAAACAAATGGTGGTAAATCGAGGACTACCTGTAGTAGCCATGTGAATAGTATTTTTCAAACAATCTTACTTTTTTCACAACTCCAAGATTTAAGTATCTGCTTATAATTCTAAACTTACAAGGATGCACTTTTTTGAGCCAGAATGCGACATTGTTAAACTTCAGAGATGCTTACCTTGAGATCGTATTTTCGATGTACTGTCAACCGGTGACTAAATACATTCCTGGTGACTACCATGTAAGTTTCCACACCATCTACTGTAAGCCTGTACATGCCAAGAAACTGGGGTAAAAGTGTATTTCCATGACATTCCACAATGAACTGAAGAGAATAAGGGAAAAAAGGAAAGAATATATAATCAATTAGTGTAGTTTGAAAGCTGCCAGGTTTTGGGGGGTTGCCACAAAAGATTTAGAAGGGCATTTGAGGTACTTTTAAAAGTATCAATGTTTCATAACATTAGCAGATATACTAAATTATTTATAGTAAATGAAACCAAAAGGACAACATTTTTTTATTTTGTAGAATGGTTGAGAAATATGATATTGGTAAAGCATAATTGTTTTACTACAATGGTTAATGTTAGAAACAAGAAACATAGTTTTGAGCCCTACATTCAACTCAAGTATGATGTCCAATAGAGACTATTGGTTTAGAACTCTTTGATAATACAACTAGAATGTCTTAAATGAAGAAAATAAATTAAAATAAAAATGAATTTCAGGATAAAATAAATGAATGATACAAAACTAAATCTGTGCATTTGGGTGGTAAAAGAGCCTTTTCTTTTGATATCTTATTTCCTCTATTTGGAATGTTGCTTCTCCATCACAAGATATAAATTAATTAAGGCAGGTCTTTTCAGTAACTGGAAAGTGAAAAAGAAATTGAGGAAAATGACTCTGGGCATATCTGCATCTTCTAAATAAAAATATTGTAGCATAATTCATAAATTATGCATGCAATAATCTCATAAACTAGAAAGAAACAATCTCTTTTTTCAGCTTCTTCTTTCTCTCTTGCTGGGAGAGAACAGGAAAATTTCTGCAGAAGTCTTCTCTAAAATATGAGCATCTACTAAAATTCCCACCAAAACAGTATACTTTCAAGAAACCAGAAGCATGATGGCAGAAACATCTGGGAAAAACCCAGCTGGCAAATCGTAATCGGGAGGCCTTCGGGCCAGAACCGGCCTGAAGGGATGGTGAAGCAGGAGAGGCATTTTGAATGACCACAAGGAGCAAGAAAAGCTCCTCGGCAGGTCGGAAACAAAGCTCTCCAGTCTGGCAGCGGGGGTGGCAGCCATCTTCAATGACTGTTCTGGAGCCTGGGCATCCAGATCAAGTTTAGAGCAGGAGCGGCGATCAGACGGAGTGTTGGGACCGGGAGAAAGTCTGGCTGACCCAAGGGTAAAGAAAACTTTAAATTTGGAGCTTAAAAAAATTATCCAGTGATTTAAAATAGCGGCTAACTGTCACTTGGAATTTGAAAGTAGGAAAAAGAAAAGGAAAAAAAATGGGGACTGCTCAAGATGATTGTGGCTAATATAATTGGAACTGGAACATTTTTTTTAAAGGGAAAAACACAAAGAAAACAGAAAAAACTTCTTTGAGTAGATTTGGAACTTTTGGTTCTTGAAAACTTTGACAATTTATTGATTTGACTGTCTCTGGGATTGTATAAACCATCTACTGGAGGAAAGAAGATACAACATCTGGCAACATAGTACAGTGGACAAACTCAACGTTGAATACAAGAAAAATAAGTGGAAGATTTTTCTAAGGAGTGTATGTATCTGCTTCGCTTGCTTGCTTTCGGCTGCCATGGAAACGGGGGGGAGGGCATGGTATTTTGGATGGGAATAATTAGTACAGGAGGATTTATCAAACAGGAAGTTTTGTTCTCACCATTGTCTGCACATACTGATGGCTGATGTTTGGACATGGTCAAGGCCTACCATACTGCATACCAATCTGATGATGTTACTTGGAGATGCAACCCACATGACACCTAAGGGAGATGCAGATTGGGCAATGGGGTGTAGGTTGTTGGAGGGAGGAGGCTGGGCAAAAGTTTGATATGTATGATTTCACGCTTTTCTGCCTCAGACCTTGCTTTACTTCGCTGCTATCTATTCATAACCAGTAAAAGTACTTTTGATTCCACAACCATTGAACTGAGAGGTTTCTTTCCTGGTTACTGAGGGACGCATTCCTGACAGTAAGCAAGGTCTCTCTTCGCGCTCATCCCGGAGCTAACAACTTCCGAGGGGAGTGCAATAAAAACCCAAACCTCCAAAGAAATGTCCAATCCAGGCAGTGGATTTCAGTCCCTTTATTTTGGGACTGAAATTTGGTATTACAGCTGGAAAAATTTGAAACAAAGAGAGAGACCTAATTAAATGTGGTAAAATATAATAATATAAAAAACTTGTTAAACTTGAACATGTAGTGTGGGTGGCATGAAGAGTTACTTGAAATGTTAAAAGACGCACATACAACACTAAAGGGTATTAAAGAACCAGAAAAATCATTGAAAAATATAAAACAGGGCAAAGGAGAGGAACTGACATAGATAAACACAAAAGAGAGGCAAGAGGTTAATGTGGGTAAAAAAAGCTGAAAATACAAACCAGTTAGAAAATTCTATTTTGAGATTTACAGAGATACAGAAAGAGTAGAGAGGGAAAAAGGAAAATGCTATCTAAAAAAAGAACAATTCAAAAATAGAGAGAAATAGTGGGAAGCAAAAAAGAGAAATCCTAGAGAGGCTTACTCAAATAATTCAAAGAAGAACGATAGGGAAAATTCTGAAGAAAAGATATAATACATATAAAAGAAAAAAAAGAAAAAAGGAAATTAAGAGAAGGGGATAGAAGGACAAACATAAAATTGATGAAAAATGGAACATCAAAGAGAGCAAGAGAGGAGTCAAGAGAAAATGGCTAGGAAAGGAGGAAGAGAAAGAAGAGATGTATTAGTAGAAAATGAAATATTTTAATACTGCTAATGATATATAGTTTAAAAAAATAACATTGATAATTGTGGATAACCAATTAAGTAAAATGCTTGTTATAGTAAAATTGAATGTGATGATATATGCTACCTATAGAAATTAGAATAACAAAAGAAAAAGAAAATGATAAATTTAGCATATTTTTTCTGAAAGGGTGAAAAATGATATTGTCTGTGTTAAGAAAAAAATAAATTTAAGATGGAACCATGGGAAGAAAATAATGGGCTGGTATGGTAATGTGGTGTAAAACAAATTATATATAAGAGAATGTAAAAAGGGGGAAAACACGGACTGTTCGTAAAATAATTTAAAAATTTGTAACAAAAAATAAAAAATAATTATTGAAAAAAAACCAGTATACTTTCTCCCTGCATATATCTCACCTGGTGATATTTCTTTAGAATGTTATGCATTTCTGCAACATCTTCACTTGACACTGCCTTGATGACAAACCGCCGGTCATAAGTGGTAAGGAAGCGAACTCCACACCGCCCGTGGCTATCATTGTATACTGGAGCACTCCGGGTCACAGAATTCTGTGTGGAGATAAAAGAAGAACAAAATCCATACTTGGAAATAATGGTGAAGAGAAGACCAGACAGACAAATTGGGTATGTCATACTTGTATAAAACTAGAAAGACCATACCCGATATTTCTGTGCTTCTGTTTAGGCACAGAAAAACCAAGGGCAGGCAAAAAACCAAAACAAAACAGAGAGAGTAAGAGTGACTTACAACTTTCTGCCAGCTTCCCCACTGGCAGGGACCTTTAGACAGCATCCCTCCCATTTTCAGCAGGCTAGTAAGTAGCTGCTGCTGCTGGGAGAAGAGTAAGGGATTGCGAGACTGACTGGGAACTGTTACAGAATACCACAAGTAAAGATCATGTGACCACAGCAGCCAGGAGAACTGAAGCAACCACAACTTTCTCAAATTTCATTCCCCGCAGAGTCCTGGACTTTTGGACACATTCTATAAGTTAGCTTATTAGGGGTTGGTTCAAAAAGTACCCTCCTATGATGTATCATCTCACCTAATTAAAGGTCAGGTCAATGAGAATTTAATACTATACAGATGACAACTAAAAGGTGTGGGGAAGAAAAGTGCTAGGAACATTGATGGGTAAATCAGCATAAAGATGACACGGAGAAGGAAATCAAAGAGAACAAAGGGAAGTTCTAGGACTTTCTCTACTTACGTTGCAGACTGGAGTTTGTTTTGCTTGAAACCGAAAACAGGTCATTCCAGATTTTAGTTTTCTGAACTCAGCCCACTCAAAATGGTTCTGCTAAACTTTTGTGCCACAATGTACAGGTAATCTCCGGGTTATGAGTGTTCCCTTAGCGAACATTTGACGCTATACGATAAGCGCCTCCTAGGGTTTATGAACAAGTCCCCAAACTATGAATCTTGCAGCACCATAGCAGTTAGTTGTTTACCCTTATGAACAACAGCAGAAGCTCTGCAACATTTGTCCTGCACATTGCTGGCCAAAATTGAGGTTTGGAGGGGCGAATCCACTCCTTGAATGCTCCATTTGGGCCTCCAGAGGCCTCGCTTGGCACAGAGGCCGAAAAGAAGCTTGGATCCATCCCTCCAGAGCTCCTTTTTGACCTGCAAAGTGCTGGGCGAGGCCTCCGGAGGCCTGAACGGCGTACCAGAGGGGCGAATCCATCCCTCGAAAGCTCCATTTTGGCCTGCAACGTGCCAGGTGAGGTCTGCGTAGACCTGAACAAAGCTGCACATGGCTGAGAGATTGGAGAAGAGACTGCTTGCTAGATCTTCACAGTGTAAGTGACCTGGTGCGGCAGGTTGGCTGTGAGGGAAAGCAATCATGGGGAGCATGAGGCATTTTAGTGGGTCGGAGAGGCCTTGACTATGCCCCCCCCCCGGCCTTCACCACCCTGAAATACCTCATGTGCACTTAACAAGCTTCGCATTCGATTAGCAAATGCATGGGTGAAAGGGGGGAGTGATCCTGTTCAAGGTATGAGAGTCACTCCCATTCGGGTTACGAATGGAATGGGCAGGCTCCAGTACATTTGTAATTCGAGGACTACCTGTATTTGTTCTGTTCATAGAACATTTCTTCACATCAGGGTTCCCCAATCTCTTGGCTACCAGGGATTAAGGAACCTACCTGGCCTTGAACCTACCAGGCCTTGAGCCATTCAGAACAAGGCTGCGGAAGTAATGGTGAGTCTGTGCACACACCCATTTGCGCAGGCGAACATATGCAAGCACTCCATTTGTTTAAGTGGCAGGTGTGCCCTCGCTGCTCATGCTAATGGAGCTGCATGAGCGTATACCCGCTTGTTCACCACACAGACAGAAACATCTCCTCTCCCCGCCACTAGTCCACAAAACCAGAAAGGTTGGGAAACTCTGCTTTACATACAATATCTATTCTTTAGTTACAAGTTTCTGCTGTCCTCTTTTTTTAGGCTTCTCCCTCATGTTTTTGTATTGGGGTGAAATTCAGCAGGTTCTGACAGGTTCTGGAGAACTGCTAGCAGAAAGTTTGAGTAGTTCAGAGAACCGGCAAATATTGCCTCTGGCTGGCCGCAGAGTGGGATGGGAATACCGTATATACTCGAGTATAGGCCGACCCGAATATAAGCCGAGGCACCTAATTTTACCACAAAAAACTGGAAAAGTTATTGACTCGAGTATAAGCCTAGGGTGGGAAATGCAGCAGCTACCGGTAAATTTCAAAAATAAAAATAGATACCAATAATGTTTTTGAATATTTATTTCAAAGAAAAACAGTAAACTAGCGGTGTATTCAATGAAATACTTCACTCACCTCATGATGCTGATGTCCCGCTGTGATGATGATGTCCCGTGCAGCCGCGGGAGCGATGTCCCGCCTCCTATGACACACGGCACAGTGATTCATATCATTGGATCACTGTACCAGAGGAGGTGGGACATCGCTATGTGGCTGCTTGCCATAACAAGGAGGAGGTGGGACATCGTTGCAGAGCGGCAGGAGGGGGAGGAAGGGGAATCGTAAGACAGCCCTGCATTACATTAGAACGTGAGGAGGGGGGATGGTGTGGTGCGCGCTGCGCGGCAAACTGACACAGAGGGAGGGGAAACTCACAGGGGCACTGGGCCATTCACAAGTGTCACCCAGCGGCATGGCCCCGCCCCTTTTTCTCCTCCATTTCGGGCAAATTTTTCACTGACTCGAGTATAAGCCGAGGCGGCTTTTTTCAGCCCAAAAAGTGGGCTGAAAAACTAGGCTTATACTCGAGTATATACAGTAGATTTTTTGCAATATCCTTCCCCTGCTACGCTTACCAAACCACGCTCACAGAACTGGTAGTAAAAAAAAATGAATTTCATCACTGCTTTGTATGTTTCTTTACTCATACTTTCATCAACTGCTCCCCAAATCCAACTTTTTTTTCTATCTACCATTTTTTTCAGCCTGGCTTATTTTAAATATACAACTTGTTTGGAGGAAAATACAAATACAATCAATATAATAAATAATTCAATCTGATTCACTGACACCAGCTGTTGTTGCACAAGATTCATTTCCAATTACAACAAAGGCAGAAATACTTTCATACTTCAAGTATTTATATAATTGACACATCTCAATAAAAACTATTAGTTTGTTCCATACCTGATAGTCCTGATCATCAATCCCAAATCTTTCCCGGAGATTTCGGAATACCATTGGACAATACTCCTTAAATTTGAAGCGGCTTGGGAGATTCTCTCTGAAAGTAGCCACAAAGAATTTGTGATTCAATACTGGAAATAGAATAGAAAATTAGAACAGAACAGAATACTTTATTGGCCAAGTGTGATTGGACACAAGGAATGTACTTCTGGTGCATAAGCTCACAATGTACATATAAACAGCAAGTATTAGATCATATGTTATAACCATAATTACAATCATTAAATATAGGTTACAAACAATAATTGATAAATTATAGGAAACCAACAGAATAGGAAAGATTAGAAGATGAAAAAAGATGAGAAATGAGACAGTGCTGTGTTAAGTGTTCAATGGAATGATGGCACAGGGGAAAACACTATATCTGGTTGTGCATGCAATGCTCTATAGTGGCATCCTAAGGGGAGAACTTGAAATGAATTATGTCCAGGATTTTCAGGATGTGAGGGGTCTGTAGATATTTTCTGTCTTCTTTCTGGTTCGTGCAGTATACGGAACTTCAGTGGAAGGCAGGCTGGTTGGGATCATTTTTGTGCAGTCGTTAACTATCCATTGAAGTCTATGTCTGTCCTGTTTGGTCGCTGTGCAAAACCAGACAATTAGAGAGGTACAAATGACAGACTTGATAATTCCTCTGTAGAACTGCATCAACAGATTCTTGGCAATATGAGTTTTTTGATTTGACATATGAAGAACATTCTTTGTTGTGCCTTTTTAATGATGGTTCTAATGTTAGGTGCCCATTCCCAAGTCCTTGGACCTAACAGAACCTAGAAACATGAAGGTCTCTACTGTTGATACTGTTGACGTTAGCGTGTAAATGTAAAATTTAAATATACATATAGATTATTATTATTTGTTAAATTTATTTGCTGTCTAGCTCACTATAGGGCTATTCTAAAATGGCTTATAAAATAAAAACAAAGAAAAATGAAAGTATAAACAGAACAGAAGTAAAATAACAGAATAATAAAATGAACAACGAAAGAGGAACACAATGATAACAATACATGAATATGGTAAATAAAAAGATGGATAAGTGGGCAGCAGAGAGTAAGGGTGGGAAGGGTAGGTGGAGTTTGCCATTAATCTAGCAGCCACTTCCAGCCTAATCTCTACATCTCCAGTGTAGAACTCCCCTATTTGATTCTCAGACCAACCAAAAGAGCCTGATCTTTAGAGACATGGTATGATTGAGAATATACCTTAACACTATATGTCTAGTTCTACATTTTTTGTACATAACTATTTTTTAAAATGTGTATCTACAGTACATTATGTGATGATGAATTCAGACTTCACTAGCACAATGTTCTCCCAGATATGCTGTAATTCTGATTATGTTGTTCTGGAATTCTGGAACTGTAATGCAACATAGCAGTTCAAAGACATTCAATGAAAATCAGATTGAATATCTGACTATTGGAGACTTCCTGGGAGGAGCCTGCTGGTGGTGGCAGCAAAAAATCAGCTGCCTCCGAATTCCTGGCTACGTACCTGTTTAGAGGATCTTCCATCTGACGTCTTATCAGGTTTTCTTATCCTTCAGGCAAGAAGGAAAGAAGAAACTGTTTTGCTGGCAAATGTTCTTCGATTTTTGCAGCTTTTGTGCTTGCAGGGAAAGCGGGGCTAGCCCAAGGCAGAACGGCTGTCCGTGCTGGGAACTTCAAACTGCCTTGTGCAGGACAAAGTAGGTCTCCCCCACTCTGTTCAAAGTTTTGTTTGATTTAATCTTATCACGAGCTGAATCCATTTGCGTGGACAACAATTGTTTATCAACATTTTAGCTTCTTTTCTTTTTCTCCTCCGAAAAATTATTTACTTAGAGGCTTTTAAAATGGCGCCGAGCAGGCTGGTTTCTCCGGTAATAACGAACACTTTTTGTTAATTCTCACAAGAATTCAAAACAAAAGAGATTGCTTATCATATGTTTTGGTTTCACAATAGGCCAGCAGAAGCTTTTTAATTAGTTTCATTTCTACAAGAATTTTACTCCTTCATTAACTTTGCTTATCTGGAAGTTAAATGGTGATGAATCTGCTGAACGGTCTTGTTACAATGTTTACTCACTGAAAGTTTTGCCAAGCCTTAAACTTCAAAATAAAAGGGGAACTCAGCCTCTTTACTTAAAGCTGCATATTCAGGCAATAGAGTTTTATTAACTGCAGGCAGATAAATTTTGAAATGGCCTCAAAACCAAATATTAACTTGAAGTCGTCACCCTCTACTTCCAGGGGCACATCCTCAGTGCCTGGCACAAAGCTGCAGCCTCCGCTTCCTACGCCCCCTGCTGGGGATGTGTTAACGAAAGAATTTTTCCTGAGTAATCTAAGCGAGGCTCTTAATGCACAGACAATTAAAATGGAAGATAAGTTTAGAGATAATAGAGAGGTGGTAAAGCAGGAGAGAAAAGAGGAAATAAAAGAAATGAAAGAAGAAATTAAAAGTGAAATAAAAGGACTTAAACAGGAGCTGTATGAGAAATTTGATGCTAAGGTTGGTAAAATTAGAGACGACATGCTGAGACTTGTAACTGTATTAACAGAACATATTTCTGGAATGGAAGATACTCTAGAGGTTCTTAATGATGCCAATGCTAACTTGACATTGAAAACAGAGGTGGTGGAACAAAAAGTGGAAAATGCTGAAAAAGAAATTATTATGATACAGTACCGACAAATGGAGTTCGCATTAAGAGTAAGGGGGCTGCGTGAGGAGAAACAGGAGAACCTGAAACAGATCCTATCGGAAGCTTTTGATCGCCTGATGGGAAGACCAGGGACCAACCTAGACTGGCAAATTGACAAAGCTTACCGTGTTAACTCCTGGCTGGCAAAGCAGAAGCAGCTTCCTCGAGACATCGTTATATATTTTACTACAAGAGAGCTTAGAAATATGGTACTGCAAGCGTCTTATAACACTAAGCTTCAAATTGGCGGTCAAGACCTGGCTGTTTTGAAAGAGATACCACCTCAAATGTTAAGAGCCAGGAGAGACTACGCTTTTTTGGTCGAAGAACTCAGAAATCGTCAGATACAGTATAGATGGGATGCACCATTTGGCATCATATTTACATTTGATAAGCAAAGATACCGCCTCAACTCTGTATGGAAAGCCCGAGATTTTTATTATAATATATTGAAGGCCGGACACCCTGCACCATCTGGACCTAGAGAAAGACCACAAGAAGGACAGGATAGACAGCAAACTACACAACCACCAGACAATATGGAGCATCTCTCTTCTCTAGAAGTGCAAGGTGATATGGAACCAAGACCTAGCCGCATGACTACTAGACGTATGGAGAAGGTATTAAAAGAGGAGAAGGTAGTTCAAACATGGTTCCAGTATGGGCAATTACAGGCTAGGTGGAAAATAGATCAAAAAATTGGTTTTATCCAAGTTGAGGATAATCTGTTTAAACAAATAAGAGATCAAAGCTTAATGCATATAAAGAGGATATATAATGTATTAATACAGATGGATTCGGAAACAGAATTAGTTAAAGATTGTATGATAAAATGGGCTCAAAATATTGAGGAACCAATAATGTTGGATACATGGGAAAGAATCTGGGTAAGAAATGTGAAATTTACACAAGCTCAAAATCTGAGAGAAAATTTTTACAAGATGTTCTATAGATGGCATTTAGATCCTAAAAAGTTGGCTTCTATGTATCCGAATGTACAGCCTAAATGTTGGAGGTGTGGTTCTCTCGATGCTACATATTATCATATATGGTGGACCTGCCAAAAGGTTAAGGCATTCTGGATAAAAATATGGTGGGTCATGCAAAATATTGATAAAGATAAAGTTTATTCCTCAGTTATTTTTACTAGGTATATGTACTGACTTTACAGTGGTAGAGACTAATTTGATTCTGCACCTGATAACTGCAGCAAGACTGTTGGTGGCACAATATTGGAAGAAGGAAGACTTGCCTACAATCCAAGAATGGACATTGAAAGTTACAAACTTAGCCGAGATGGCTAAAATATCGGCATATCTCAAAGATCATTCAAATGAGATATATAAACGAGACTGGAAAAAATGGATTGACTATATACAAAATAAATACGGGACCAAGAAATTCCAGTTAGCCTATGCTTAAGATCAGAAATGATTTAAACTGTTAAAAGTTAGTTCAGTAAGAAGAAGCTAAGGTCAATGTAGAATGTCATTTATTTCTTTATTTCTTTTTTCTCAATAGATTTTAGACTGTGTTAGTCAAAAAACCATACCGTGTACGGGTTCTGGGAAGTCGGGGGGGGGGAGGAGGAGGGGGTGGGGGGGTGGAGGGAGGGAGGGGCACACACAAAAAATTGTACTTCAATGTCTTAATGATTGACAAATGATGAAATATTTGTGTTTTTTTTTTAAAGAAATAAAATAAATATTTGGAAAAAATATATATCTGACTATTGGCTGCCAAATCAAAACCTGTGATTGACTGCTGCTGACTGCTTATTCTATGATGAAGTTATATTTGTTAATACTGACATTGGCTTAAGAATTTTAAAAAAAAATCTAAATGAATAAAAAGAAAGGCAATTTGATACATCTTCCACTATGGGCAGTGGTTCCCAAACTTGGCAACTTTAAGACTTGTGGACTTCAACTCCCAGAATCCCAGAGCTGGCTGGAGAATTCTGGGAGTTGAAGTCCACAAGTCTTAAAGTTGCCAAGTTTGGGAACCACTGCACTATGGCATTAGAGAAAGATTAATTGGGTTTAATTAAAGCAAATGAGTTGGTTAGTAACAGTTATGAATTTCTGACTTCATATATTGGCTGAAAAACCTAGGAAAGAAACTAAAAATTATGCCCAACAATTAATTTTATAAGTGAACATATATAGGCAAAATTGTTCAAAGCCTTCAGTAATTCATGTAGCATAAAAATAAGTTTTTGTCACTTCACTTCCTTTTCTGTAGGGGGTTAAATGAATTATAGTTCTATTCCACCTTAAATTGAAGGTTACATTTTCAATCTTTCAAGTAACATTTGTCTTTTCATGATCAGTCCTAAAAAATTTCCCTTCATTAGATTTGACAATCTCTTCTGGGGACTACTAGTAGGAGGATTAGACTAAATCTACTCAATAAGTAATCATGTTGGATCAGCCATCTGGATGCATTTTGGAAGCTCACAAGCTTGGATTGAAAAGCAATAGACCCTTTTACAGTGACTTTCCATAAACACACACTGCCAATAAATAACCATAAATATTAGTAGCTTCTGACCCTATGTGTATTTGTTCAATCTTTTTAAAAATAGTTTGACATTAACATAAGTATTATTAGCAAATTTCAAATTACGTCCTGTGTGATTATGCCTCCTGGATATGAAAGTGTGATTCATATGATACAAACATCTTTTTCACATAATCAAGGCACTTTACAACAGTATTTTTTAAAATTTTTGAAGCCTTTTTTCAATATCTTGGTACAAATGATATAAAATGTGATTATTAAAACTAAAGATTCAACAAAACAAATAAGTCAAAAACATTTTACATGTCCTCTAATTTATAGAGAAATATGATCCAAAGTGACATAAATATGTGTGGCAAAAGTATATGAACTTGTGCTTTCAATAACTGGTGTGACCTCCTTGGACAGCAATAATTGCAACCAAATTTCTGATAACTGTTAACCAATCTTGTATGTTTGCTTGGAGGAAGTTTAACCAATTTCTCCTTACAGAATAGCTTCAACTTAGAGATAATGGGGGGCTTCCTTGCATGAACTTGCTCACTCCAGGTCTTTCCACAATATTTCTATAGGATTAAGATCAGAACTTTGACTTGGTCTTTCCAAAACAATAACTTTCTTCTGCTTTAATTAGTTTTTGGTTTGAAATGCTTGTGTGTTTTGAGTTGTTGTCTTGTTGCATGACACACTTTGTCTTGAGCATCAGTTCATGGACATATATCCATTTTCCAGTATATACATATACACACATTGTCATACACACAGAGACACTTAATTGACCTCTCTGTATCTAGTTTTTAAACTTGATTGGAGAACAGATCATTTTAGCTCATATTTCTGCAGAAACAGTAAGCATTCAAAAAGATTCACAAACTTTTAAGCATTTATTATATTAATATAATAAATATATATTATACAGTGTTTATATATTACACACTGTATAATATATATTTATAACATGTTTCCCCTTACCTTCCTTCATTCCAAGCTAAAGTGTTTGAACCATTGTGCCTTTTTTTCAACAGGATGTTATTCTGGCCTCCTAATGGTTTTGCCTGCCCTATTTTGCCTCTTGTCTAGTTCTAGAATATTTTTATTAAGAGAGGTATACAATGGTGCAAGTATACTCTAATTGAAACTTTGTATGAGGGCATTATTACACCATATTAACAGCTCTATTCGCAACGTTACCTAATGATTTTATGCAAAAAATCTGCCTGAGGGGCGATCCCTGTCAAATACTTATCTAATGTAGTACAACTGTCCAGATGCAAATAGTTAAGATTCATCTCTATGATATTTCGTGATAGAAATTATCCTTCCTTAACTGCTACCCCAAAACATACTGTCAATATCTATAAAACATTTCATTTCTGCAAGATCAGGTTAAATCTGGATAAAAAGTTATATTCTGTATAAATATTAAAGACAAATACTTTGCCTAAAGTAAATTCTTTCTCATGTCAGGAGGCTCCTATATCTAAAATTCTTTATTCAGACTGATTAAAATTATTTTTCTATTTCACTAGATAAGGTAGGTACCAGTTGGAAAATATCATTGTCTCCATGGGGGACAAATAATATTAATCAATTGAATAAACATGTTAGTGGTGTAAAATTAAAATGTTAGACTAAAACTGGGGAGATCCAGAATCAAATCATCTTTAGCTGTAGCCACATAAGCTCACTGGGTACTTTGGACCAATTTCTCTTTCTCAGACAGCCTATTTCACAAGGATGTTGTGGGGAAAACTAGCGGAAGTAGTATGGTATGTACACCATCTTGAAACCTAGAGGAAAGGTAGGATTACTTAAGAATAAATATTTTTGTTTAAAAACTACATGAAAAGCATTATGCATAAAGGGTATAGCCAAAATCTGGGCTGGCTTCTGGACTGAATGAACACCACAATCACAATTGTAAAATTATGTTTTTAAATTAAAACACTATGATGCTGTTTAAAAGACACAAGCTACAAAAAGCAATTTGGTGATTTCATAATAGTTGTTCAGAGTTCAAAAAAGAAGCTAATTTTGAAAGAAAAAATAAAATGCTTCTTCTAATTTGCAACTACTATATATCCTCTCAACTACATTAAAATGTCGGAAGACTTCTGAAACAATTCTGGGTAGTTCCATAGATTCTGACATTCAAATCTTATGTAACTGCTGGAGGTATGTTCCAAGCAATTTTAATGGGAAATGTAGGCTAACACTCCTTCTATGATCAGGGTCTTAACAAGGCAAAAGTGTAAATAAGATTATGGGTTATGTTTTTGGACATGTAAATGTCCAGAAAGGTCTCACAAGGTGAACAGGCCACGATAGATACCTCAGATTAACACAGATCACATCTGCCAACCTGCATTGCACCATTGTGGCAGATTATGGTCTATTCCTTCCTCATGCCAATACAGCCTCAAAAATGGCCCTCATTCCTGGAGGCCCTATGGCAACAACCATGGCAGCAGAAAGACCTGCCTAAAGGGAGAGGGTGCTAAGAATCACCGGATTAAATCAGTCTGTCTTTGGACTTTGGACGCAGAAATGGTCAACATTTGAACATTGAAAACAGATGCTTGACTAGAAGAACTACTTACTGAACGCAGAAATATGCATTGGGATATCATTAAATTATGTGAAACACAACAAAAAGTTCAAAATTTAGTTGAACTTGATAGGACTGGGTATTTACTCTACACTAGAGGTACTGAAAATGGATGATGTGGCGGAGTTGGTTTTTTCATCAACCAAAAGCTAAAAGAATCTGTACTAAGAGATGAAGGTATATCAGACAAACTAGCCCAATGCATCATTCAATTGAACAAACAATACAAGCTTCAAATCATCCAATCTTATACGCCAACAATAAGATATAGTGATGATGAAATGTTGAAGAGTGTTATGACTATATGGTCCACCTTCAAGACAAAGAAAAATGCCAATACAAATTCTAATAGGTGACTTTAATGCAAGAATAGGAAGAACAATACCTGAAGAAAAAGCAACTGGCCCATATGGAAGTGTGAATGAGATAACAGAAGCAACAAACTAGTAGACTTTGCTAAAGGACAAGACTTTACATCATGAACGAATTTTACAAGAAAAAAACTAGCTGAATATGGATATAGAAGAGTCCATCTGGGTATACAAGTAAAGTTGACTACATCATGTCAAGTGATAAAACCATATTCTGCAATTGTACTGTCATCAATAGAATGGTACAAACTAAAGTGAAGATACACTGCTGAAAAAATCATATCATATAAAATGATAAAGACATAATGAAAAACAAAAATAATGAGTGATAAGCTGTTAGTGCCATAAAGTATATAAAATAAAATAAAATACATAAAATAAAATGCCATAAAATCAATGAAAAATAGCAAAGCTTCAGGAAATGACTCTGTTACAGTTGAAATGCTAACATCTGGTAGTCATAGTTTAGATAAAATACTAGCAAAACTGTATTCGAGACGCCCCAGAGAAGAAAAATTACCCAGTGCAGGGGAAAATGCTGAAGTGATTCTTATACATAAGAAAGGAGCTTCAGGTTAATTTAAAAAACTACTGCCCAATAAACTTTATTTCAGTCATTTACAAGGCTTTCACCAAGATACCAGCAAAAAGAATATTGAGAACATTAAATGATACACAGGCAAAGGAGCAGGCAGGGTTCAGAAGTGGCTTCAGAATAATGGATCATATTCAGGTTGTTCAGCAAGTCATAGAAAGCCACAACAAGTACACCATACCTCTGTTCATGGCTTTTATTGACTACGAAAAGGTGTTTGATTCGGTATTCTAGCAAGCTCCCCCTATGCCTGAAGATAAAGTTTTTGATCAGTGTTACCTGCTCTAACATATGCTAGTGAAATATGGACACTAACCTCACGATGATCCGTGGTGGAGCAGTGGTTAGAATACAGTACTGCAGTCTATTCAGTACTCATCCTTCCATCCTTCCGAGATTGGTAAAATGAAAACCCATATTGTTGGGGACAATATGCTGACACTGTAAACTGCTTAGAGCGGGCTGTAAAGCACTGTGAAGCAATATAGAAGTCTAAATGCTATTGCTATCAGCACAAAGACTATGAGTGATGCCATGGAAAGATACATGCTCAGCTTTACAAGACAAGATAGAAAGATCTGCGCATAGATTAGACAACAAATGAAAGTATACAATATTATTAGGAGTGTGAAAGAATTCTAATGGAAATAGGCTGGTCGCATAGCAAGAACAACTGATGGCAGGTAGACAAAGCCAGTCATAGAATGGCTCCCACTTGATAAAAAGTGTCCACAAAAGAGACCTAAGACAAGATGGATCGACGACGTCAGCAAGTATTGTGGGTCTGACTAGCAAAAGGATGCTGGGAACTTTATTGGTTGGAAACATGCGGAAGAGGTCTTCATGCTGCAATGGATACTCAATGGCTAAAATGATGATGATAGGCCTGTGATGGCAAACCTATGGCACATGTGCCACAGGTGGCACGCAGAGCCATTTGTAGGGCATCCCAGGTGTTGCCCTTTCATATCCAGCTCGCATGTGTGCGCTAGCCTGCTGACTTTGGTCTTCTTTTTCGGCCATTTTTCACCCTCAGCCATTTTCCACCCTCCGGAGGCTTCCCTGAGGTTTGGGAACAGACTTCCGGTTTGCGTGTTGGGCCGCTTTTCACGCTCCGGAGGGTGAAAAACAGCCCTATGGGCAACCCGGAAGTCATCATTCCCAATCTTCCAGGTTGCCCATAGTACCATTTTTTGCCCACTGGAGGCTTCAGGGAGGCTTCGGGGGGTGGGGAGGCTTCGGGGGGTGGGGAGGCTTCGGGGGGTGGGGGAGGTTGTTTTCCAGGACCCTGGTCTCAGGCTGCTGTCGCTAAATGCCAGGTCTGTGGTTCACAAGGCTCCTCTCGTCCGGGACTTAATTTTAGACGAGAGGGCAGACCTGGCATGTATTACTGAAACCTGGCTGGGCCCGGAGGGAGGAGTCCCCCTCGTAGAGATGTGCCCAGAAGGATTTCTGGTGCTGCACCAGCCGAGAGCCCAGGGAAGGGGTGGGGGTGTGGCTATCGTTATCCGGGAGTCGTTAGCACCTCGTAGGATCCCTGCTCCGGAGCTTGTCGGGTGTGAGTCTCTGCTGATAAAGTTGGACCTCAAGGGTCAAGTGGGTCTGCTGTTAACGTACCTGCCTCCCAACAGCGTTGCAGCAGCCCTCCCCTCGCTCCTCGAGTCGGTAGCCGAGCTGGCAATTGAGTTCCCTAGACTTATGGTCTTGGGGGACATCAATTTGCCTTCGCTCGGTGAACACTCTGATGGGGCGCAGGAGTTCATGGCTTCCATGACGGCCATGGGCTTGACCCAGGTAATTCGTGGCCCAACCCACTCAGCGGGTCACATGCTCGACCTCGTATTTCTCTCGGAGCAGTGGACTTGTGATCTTGGTCTGAGGGGTAATGAGATCATACCCCTGTCGTGGTCAGACCACTGCCTACTGAGGCTCGACTTCCGGAGACCAAACCCCCACTGTAGGGAGGAGGAACCGACCAGGTGGTTCCGCCCCAGGCGACTTATGGAGCCTCTGAGGTTCCAGACGGAGCTTGGGGTTATTCCTGATACTCTTGCCCACAGTCCGGTGGAGACTCTGGTTGCTGCCTGGCACTCAGCAGCATCGGAGACCCTCGACCGGATTGCGCCACTACGGCCCCTCCGAGGCAGCGGATCCCGGAGGCCTCCTTGGTTCACCGAGGAGCTCCGGGAGATGAAGCGCCGGAGGAGACGCCTAGAGCACCTATGGAGGTCCGATAAATCCGAGGCGAACCGAGCAATCCTAACAACCAGCACCAAGGAGTACATCAGGGCACTTAGGGCAGCAAAAAGATCTCACATTGCCACCTTGGTTGCGTCCGCTGAGTCCCGCCCAGCCACCCTGTTTAGGATAACCCGTTCCCTCCTAAATAGGAGGGATACGGGGGAACCCTTGCAGGGTAGAGCTGAGGATTATGCCCAATTCTTAGCGGACAAAATTGCTCGGTTTCGGTCGGATTTGGACTCCATCCCTGCAGTTCCAGCCGAGGCACAAGGGGATGAATTGGTAGACCACCTCTGGGTTGAGTTTCAGGATGTTGCCCCTGGGGATGTGGACAAGGCCATGAGAGCTGTGAGTGCCTCCACCTGCGTACTGGACCTGTGTCCCTCATGGCTGGTTGCTAACAGCAGTGAGGTGACACGAGGCTGGATCCAGGCGGTTGTTACCGCCTCCCTTCGGGAGGGGCACTTCCCCGCCGCACTCAAAGCGGCGGTGGTGAGACCCCTCCTGAAGAAGCCATATTTGGATCCAGCTGTCCTTAACAACTACCGTCCAGTCTCCAACCTCCCATTTGTTGGGAAGGTTGTTGAGAAGGTGGTGGCCTTCCAGCTCCAGCGGTCCTTGGAGGAAGCAAGTTATCTCGACCCCTTCCAGTCAGGCTTCAGACCCGGTTACAGCACAGAAACCGCTTTGGTCGCATTGACCGATGATCTTTGGAGAGCCAGAGATGGAGGCCATGCCTCCATCCTGGTTCTCCTCGACCTCTCGGCGGCTTTCGATACCATCGACCATGGTATCCTTCTGCGACGACTGCGGGAGGTGGGGGTGGGAGGCACTGTGTTACGGTGGTTCTCCTCCTACCTCTCGGACAGGTCGCAGTCGGTGTTAGTGGGGGGGCAGAGATCGACCCCTAGGCCCCTAACATATGGGGTGCCGCAGGGTACGGGCTTATCCCCCCTACTATTCAACATCTACATGAAACCGCTGGGTGAGATCATTCGGAGGCATGGGATAAGATACCATCAATACGCGGACGATACTCAATTTTATCTGTCCGCCCCGTGCCAACTCAATGAAGCGGTGGACGTGATGAACCGAGGTCTTGAGGCCGTTATGGACTGGATGAGGGCTAACAAGCTTGTACTCAACCCGGAGAAGACCGAGTGGCTGTTGTGCTTTCCTCCCAATAATTCGATCGGTGTTCCATCGCTCAGGCTGGGGGGTCAAACTCTATACCCCTCAGAGAGGGTTCGCAACTTGGGAGTCCTCCTGGACCCACAGCTGACTTTTGACCATCATTTGACGGCTGTGACCAGGGGGGCATTTGCCCAGGTTCGCCTGGTGCGCCAGTTGCGACCCTACCTGAACCGGGAGGCCCTCACAACAGTCACTCGGGCCCTTGTGACCTCTAGGCTGGAATACTGCAACGTGCTCTACATGGGGCTGCCCTTGAAGAGCATCCGGCGACTCCAGCTAGTTCAGAACGCAGCCGCGCGAGTGATTGTGGGTGCACCTCGGTTCACCCACATAACACCTATCCTCCGCGAGCTGCGCTGGCTACCTGTCGATCTCCGGATGCGCTTCAAGGTCCTACTGGTCACCCATAAAGCCCTGCATGGTAGTGGATCTGCGTACTTGAGAGACCGCCTTCTGCCAATTACCTCCCTGCGACCAATTAGATCTCATAGATTGGGCCTCCTCCGAATTCCATCGGCCAGCCAGTGCCGGCTGGCAACTACAAGGAGGAGGGCCTTTTCAGTGGTAGCTCCGACCCTTTGGAACGAGCTCCCCGTGGAGATTCGTACCCTCACCACCGTCCAGACCTTCCGCACAGCCCTTAAGACCTGGCTAGCCCGTCAGGCCTGGGGACAAAGATAACTGCCCCCACCCGAATGATGAATGAATGTTGTTTACTATTTTACTTCTATGTATTGTTGTGTCTATTGTCTGTATACCCCCCCCCCCTTTATTTTATGTAAGCCGCCCTGAGTCCCCTCAGGGAAAAGGGCGGCCTATAAGCATCAATAAATACCTAAATACCAATAAATTTTCGCCCTCCCCAGGCTCCTAGAAAGCCTTTGGAGTCTGGGAGGGTGAAAAAAGCACAGCAAAAGCAGAGGGAGGGCCTGGTTGTTTGCACATGCACGTGGGCAGGTTCACGCATGGGAGGCTCGCGCGCATAGCATTATGGGTGTGGGCATGCCCGCACATGACCATGACTTCCCTGCGCTCCCCCCACTTTTGACACGTGATCCAAAAAAGGTTAGCCATCACTGTGATAGACTATTAAAGAAGAAAAGAAGTTTTCTTTATATCTACAAAACATTCTTGATCCATTAACAATTGTTGCCCAAACTATACATATTATTCAAATTATACTAATGGTATTAATGGGAAAAATTAACAAATATCTAATTATTAAAAGTTGATCTAGGTTGCCTGGCAATTGTAATCTCACCAAAGGTTAACATGTATGTACTTGAGATTGTCGCTTTCAAAGCATATTATGGATGAGTCAATGATGCCACCCTCACCCCTAGTGTGTAAATTTTATCCTCTATGTCCTGGTTTTATTCAAAAATGAATTGTGGTCCCCAATCATATCCTTTCACGGCTGGACATAAAGCACATTCAGACAAATGAATTGCGCCGAGTTCAATTACTCTTTTATAATAGTTGTTTCTTTCATGTCACACTGTCTTCTGCAACATTCAGATTCATGTCATTATATATTCATAACAAGCCATCTATTCAGATACTGAAGTTAAATGGGGAATGGGGGAGTATATTTTAATCAAAAAAATTATTACTCACTTATTGAAAAGATGATTGTCCACTTTAATCTTGCTGTAGGCTTTAAAGTCATCTGGCATTAACATAACAGGGACAGGGACATTACTCAACTCATTAATCTGCAAAAGAAATGCAACATCTAAACAGGATGTGAGGGAAAAAAGGAAGGAAGTCACCTGAATTGTTGGAATGTACAATGTTAGAGCCAATAAATCACATTAACGTTTACTGGCAGTTTCAACATTAAATGCATGTGGTCAAGAAAGCAGAGTTATGTTCTATGAAAGGGATGATATTTATTGAGAGGAAATCATAGGTATCTGAGTATTCTGGGCTACATCATCTACATCATGAGCAGTTGCTATCTCCAGTTTATGAGTTTGCATAATTTATGAGAGTGTAATGTTCCTTTTTCTCTGTCTCAATTTTTATTCAGATAATTATTTACGTCTATATTAATAATTTCAATCTGTCCTAATCACTCATACTTTTAGATAATCATCTGATTGTATTTTGATCCTCAGATGTGTTTGAAAGTATGGTAAGCACCTGCTAAAATGTTATTTTTCTTATTACTGTGTTTCTCCAAAAAGACAACCCACCTTGAAAAGAAGCCCTATCATGTTTTTGAGCACATGCAATCAAATTAAGCCCCAACCACAAAATTAGCCCTAATTAAGACCCCACCCACCCTAAGGTTGGGGGTGGGGGTAAGGCACACAGGTAAAAAATAAGCTAGTGTGGGGATGGAGCTGCCCTACTTACTAGGCCTCGCATACCCCAACACCTGCCTTTCTTCCTTCTGCAGCCACTTGCCGCCACTCCCACGCATCGCCCTGGCCTCTGTTTCGCCTTCAGATGCTTGCTGGAAAGAATTTGCAGCAGATAAGAGAGCTCCGGATCGATCCAGACCTCTGTTATTGGCTGCAGATGTTTTCTGGCAGGAATCTGAAGGTGAAACAGAGGCCAGGGCACTGTCTACAAGTGGCAGCAAGCAGCCCCAGAAGTGGGCCAGCAATGGGCTCCTGCTGGGTGGGGTTGTCAGTGTCACCACTGTTAGGTGAATAAATAATTAGAACCCCCCAAAATGAAGGCCTAGCCATTTTGTCGGGGGTCAACGGAAAATAAGACCCAGCCTCCTTTTTGGAGAAACACAGTAGTTTGTTTTTTCTTAACTTCATGTGCTGTACTACATATATATTTGTATTTGGCCAATAATTTTTGATCAGATAAATCATCAAGTACAAAACAAGATGATCGATGATAAATATATTCAACTCTAATTGTCAGGCATTTTTATTCAATAGTATTTATTGCTACTGCAATAACAATAGATGTTTTTCCCCACAATGTAGCATATAAACAAACACCTAAATAAAGTGACTTGGGGAAGACACTTTGTATAAATAATATTCACCGAACATTTACAAATATTCACCAGTGACTTTTAAATAATTGAACCTATTGCAATTGAATGAACCAAGTTTAACCATCTACATATTTTTTTCTTCTTTTCCCTTATGCAGGATTCACTTTTCCATATCAAGTCAATGTTGATTCATTAACAATTGACTGATTTGTTTGTAGTCTGATCCTGTCATTGTGGGCTGAAAGAGAAGTCAGCTTTCATGTCTAAGACAGGATTAGAACTCACAGTCTCCTGGTTTCTGGCCAATTGCCTTAACCACTAGACCATATTCCCTGTCTGTTAAGCATATACAGATAAATCTTGCTTAATTTCTATTCCCTAGCAACAATGGTGCCGAACAAAGGGACTTATTGCTAATTCTCAATGTTCTGTCTGTTGCCACATTCTCATGGTCATGTGAACAAAATTTGGGCCCACTTGGATCCATCTTAATTTACAACTGCCCACTTACCCACTGCTGCTAGCTGGCCCTACCTGATACTATATTCACCATTACACCGTAAGTCATTACTGCACTGACCAGGGCCTTGTTTGCACCAGTGTAGCTGAGGTTATTCTTATGTCCCACCCAAAGCCTTTGGCAAAGATGTTTGGCATATGAACAAAAGCCCCAGCATAAAAGAACCCTCCTAACCAAATCTTCTTTCACATGCCAGGCTTCTTTCATGAAAGGTCCCAGCTGGGCCAACTGGGGTATGAATGAGGCCCAGGTTGTGAATAGAAATCCTGGTTGGGATGCGAAAGAAATCTTGGCTGTCCTGGCCTGAAAGAAGGACCTGCAAAAGAAGGTCCCAGTTGGTACTGCAGTGATGTAAGATGTAGGGGTAAGGATTGGGTGGTTGGGGGAGATAGCAGGTAGCCAAAAGGGGAGAGATTGGAGAGAAGATAGGGAAATAAGGGGCATTCAGGAAAAGACAGAGGAGGCAGCCCTTATCTTACCAAAGCATGGAGAGGAGAGGACATAGTTGGGAATGGCTTGGATCAGAGTGGGTCCTCACCTAATGACGCATGAAATTCAGTTAATGACAGCAATTGGAATTTCCAGGCATGCCAGTGCTAAGCAATGTAGTCATGTGATGTTACACATCATGACTGCATCCCTTAACAATAGAAATCCTGGTCACATTGTTAAGCACAGACTACTTGTGTGGTCATTGCTAAATTAATATTCCTGAATATTAATATTCAGGAAGCATGATTGATTATAAAAATACTGTGATTTGTAGTCCATCAACACCATAATTTCCTATTTAGATATGTACATACAACACACAACAGGGCTTGTAAGATTGATATAAAAAAATATCCACTCCATTTGTCAGGACCGCTACTATTGAAAGAAATATTCTCAATTTCCTTGGGACCATCTTACTAACTTGTGAAGTTTGCTGGTGAATATTTTTTAGTAACCTTCTTCTAAACTGCAACTTTTCAAATATTCTAGGGGTATTAGTTGACAATGCTCACTGGGATTTCTAAGATGTGTACAGTTCTGTCCCTGGACTCTGAAATGGCAAGAGACTTTTATTGCTTTGTACGACTGAGACAATGCACAAATATATTCAGACAGATTCCAACAAAATGATTTATCATAATATTTATAGATATTTAAGAATTATATAGTATTATACTAGATATTGAAAAAAATTCCATCTGTTATCCCTTCTTTACTCAGAGAACTTACATTACTGCTTTATGAAGATAGTTATCCAGGCAAGCAATCATTTAAAATACAGAAAATCAAAACTCATCTTTGGTAAGGAATATGCAAAAAGGGATTTACTGAACCCAGGTGACAACATAGGTTACCAGAATCTGCTGCTGAGGATTTGAAGCTACACTCCTATATACAGAGCAGTGTTCCTAAATTCAAGAGTCAACTTCTGAATAAAGATAATTTCCTGGTTTGTTCTAAAAACTAAAATTGTGAAGCAATCCTGATTTTGAAGAAGGGTGATTCAACAAAAATGTTTCTCCTTAAACCAAGTTCAGGAAAAGCACAGCTTTTAGAAGACGTTAATAGGTACCTACAATACACACCCACTCACATGCTCCAGTTCCACCAAATTCCCTCACATGTGTGAGAAGAAAGATGACAGTAAAGAACTTCTATCTTCTATAGAGGAAGACTTTGAAATTCATTCAACACAGAATTGCTTCCCCTTTGTAATTATTTTAGAAAATTTTACTTGCTGTCCATTTTTAAATGATGTCTTTCTCTACAATATTTCCAATATTTGTTTTCAGGCAAGATATGGATTCTAATATATAAATACCAAAATAAAAATGTTTACCCTGTACCTAATAATCAACACAAGAGATGCTACATAATAGTTGTAAAATGAGACAAATATTCAACAGCAGAATGTGCCTCTCTAGTTGAGAGGTCTTAGGTTCAAAGAGGTGGGAGGTGAACTGTGCAGTTCTTGCTCACCGTGTGGTTGACTCCCCACATAAGGACACTCAGGAGAGGTTCAGAGGCTCGGAAGAGTTTCACTTTCTGGCAGACAAAATGCTTCTTCTTTGTCTTGGTCTTGGAAGCACTGAGGGCAGCACCTATAGCTGAGCCAGTGCTTGCAGCTGCTGTGCCTCCAGTACAGTTTGAAGCCATGGCAGAGAGAGAGGGGGTCTTTGGGGTTGCTTGAACAGATATTGGCCTCTTCCTAAAAGCAGGGTTTTTTCATGCCTCTCCTTGGGCCCCTCCAACCTGGGCAGTCATGTCAAAATGTTCTCCAAGAAAAGGCCCAGACTTCTGCTTCTTCAGCTCTCAAGCCACTCTTCCCTCCTCACTCTTTGAAGATCAGCTCAAAATGGCACCACCGGGTATATAGGCTGGTTAGACTTGACACCTCCTTGCAAGGTACCACTAGGACCGGCCTCTCATTGATGCCACCTTCCTAAACTTGGAGCGGTGCTTCTTCTTGCCTTTTTCCGACCTTCAGATTACAGTGGGCCGTTAAAGGCACCGCTTCTATTCTTCTCCGCTCAACCGCGGTTGAATATCATTCGAATCGGCGGCACTTTAGTTCTCCCTGTAAATTCCCCAAAATGGTACCATCCAGCCTTCCCTTTTAAACCTAGACCAGTCCCAGCGCAATTAAGTCAGCCGTATTCCTCCCCCCCCCCAATTTAAAAAAAAGCGTTCACAACGGTACAATCTTCGCTCCGCCCGTCGTTCTTGTTCTTTTCTCTCCGCCTAATTCAGCGGAATAGATCGGAGATACACACAGGTGCACATACACGCGCACCAATCAAAACAGTACCACCTACAGGCACACACCCTTCCTCTCATTACAAGCAAGAGTTCCGTTCAGAGAACCGGGCACCACACCATAACTCCCCTTCCACATCATAGTTAGGTCCAAGCCCCACCCCCTGTCACTTATCAAATAGTAATGTCTACTTCCCTCCGCAAGTGAGCCTAACCTTAACCCCCCTTTATAACAAAGTTCGATTAGTTTCACCCGCTATGAATATATCGCCCCACCCCACCTCCCCCCTCATGCTTCCCTTTCCGTGGTTTGTTCCACCGCAGAACAAGTTGTGCCATCGACTCCTGCGCAAAGGAGGCATCAAGATGGCGACGAATAAAAAGAGGGGGGAGTGGAATGTTCCATTTCTATTTGAAAAATTGAAAGGCAAGAGTATGGTAGTAATAGTTCATTTAAAAAGAGTCAATAAATTAGGTAGTGGCAAAGCAATGTGGTTTGGATTAATTTTTTTAAAATAACGCGCAGGTAGCATATCCACTAACTTTTCCTTTAATTGTTTTTCTTGAAAAGATAGTTTGTTCCGAAGAGAGTATTGTAGCAAATAGATTGGTATTTCTCCGCTTTACGGACCAAATAACCAATCAACAATGGAGCACTAGAGTTATGAATGAGAAATTATGACTATGTAACACGAACGTTCTATTTTAGAGACAGCGCCACCTCTGGTAGGAGTAGCCACCGCTATAAGAATAAGTGAAAAAATTATTCGGTTTTCTGCAGAACATCCAGCTAGTAGTTTAATTGCTGGTCGCTTTCTTCCGTTTTTTTTGCCGGCTTAAAAAAAAACCAAAACTAATGAACATGTTGATTGGCTACACACATTTATGGTCTTTTATTTTAGATTAAAACATATGTCTCTGTTTTGATCTACTCTGACTTCTGAATTCTGATCCATATTAGTGGGGGGAGACCTGTGCCACAAACAATTAGAAGTAAGTTTCATTCCTCTCCCCAAAGTTTTGGGTAGGATCGTTTTTGATGCTGCTGCTGCTGCTACTACTACTACTACTACTACTATAATTTTTTATTCCACAAACATGAAACTCAAGTCAACAGAACATTCAAAAATGCATCACAAATACCGTAGACAGGCGCTGAGGTTAATACGGTTGCTGCCAGCGTTCTAGGAATCAACCAAGTATCTTCTTAAGATGTTTGGTGTTCTGAGTAGTGCAGTTTTTTGCAGGTCTGCTGATGTTATTGCAGGAAGCTGCAATTTCTTCATGTATTTGATAAAATTCTTGGGCATGGTACAAAATTTTGGCCATCATGCCCTGATGGTGAGTATCACTGTTAAATGTTTCATCCATAATCGCTTAGTTTCAATGGCCAGGTTGCAATATTTCATGATTTTTTCCAGTTCCTTTTCTTTGACTCTGGTGTCTCCTGGTACAGCGATATCAATAAACTGTACACTTCAGCCTTCTACACCTGTGATATCTGGCGTGTTGTGTTCCACAAGTGTTCCACAAATTCTCCTCAGCCATCAAGGTGATTGTTTGATCTCCCCTAACCTTGCCTATGAGAAATTGGATGATTTGGAACAGGACCAAGGAGCAAAATTTTGCAGATGCAATAACAATAGAACCGTATTGATTCATAACGAGCCATGGACCACTGCTGGTCTGTGGCCAAGGGGTTGGGTACTCCTGCTCCAAACTTCTCTTAACTTGTTTCAGAACTCTTAAGTTCCTCCATGAACCACAATGAAAGCAAATGGTCAAGGGGTTGCATAGGTGGAATCTTGTCTAGACTCTCAGTGGCCTTTTGATTCTAGGCTGTTAAGGCCTTAGTCTCCAGGGTTAGACTGCTCAAATGAGTCTGATTTTCCTGAGGAGGGTCGTGGTGTAAGAGAGTCTCAGGAATATTAGTGTGTGATCTGACTATGATGGGGGATACTTTTAGATTCCTCACCAAATCATGTTGACATTGCACCAATAAAATATTAGATCTGATGTGTGTGATCACTGTTCCAAATTGGACCTGTGACAATCTGGAATAGACCATAGCCATTATGGAGTCATGAACTCTTGAGCTGCTTCTGAAGCTGAACTCAAGGAAGGCAGATTGAAGTCACTGAAAACCAAGTCTGGGGAATTCTGCTGCCAATCCAGAGATGGACTCAACAGATCAGGCAGGGAAGTTGCTATGCAGCAGGGAGGTCGGTACAATAGCAATAAGCTCAACTGATTCTGGCATCTATGACTAGTCATTATGGCCAACTGCCACAGCCAATTCACTATAGCCAACTTGCTGTGGCCAACTTGCCATGAGACAACTCACTTCAGGGAAAGAGTTTACACTAATATCAAAGAAATGGTGGAGTAGAATCATTAAAAGATGCAAAAAGAGGGACAAAATGAAATATGAATGACAAAAATTGTTTTTATTTTAAATAATTGAATTGTTAAATTGTCTTGCAGCGAGTTGCCCTATGGCAAGATGTTTTATGGCGAGTTGGCCATGGTGAGTTGGCTACAGCAAGTTGACTGTGGTGAGTTGACCACAGTGAATTGATCATGGTGAGTTGTCCCATTCTGCTGCCATGAGTCTAGTATCAAAACAGTTTCACATCAGAAACTTGAGGAGCAAGGCCCTTGAAGAGCCTTCTAATGCTGAGAAGAATGTAAGGAAAGAGAAGAGGAAGCAACTGAAGATGAAATATGAAGTGATGAAGCTACTGAGACAGGTCCATAGGCATATGTCTGATAGGATATGGTGAAGACATAAATACAATGACCCAGGTTACACCACTGCTTGACAATCTGCACAGACTGTTCATTTGTTTCTGGTTGCAGTTCAAGATTTTAGACAAGCCCACTCTACTTGTATTGATAGAGGAGGCCTCCTGAGATCCTGTCGGTCAAGGAACTCCAACTGAAAGGATTCAGAAGAGCCTTCTCTGCTGTGGTGACATCCTGACACCACCATCCTACCTCCCCATTCTTCTACAAGGGCCTGAATTTGTGGTTTTGCTGTTTGGCTTGGAGACCCAGTAGAGGAGTTTGTCACTGGAGGTGATTGCTGGACTAACCAACTGACTCCACTTCCCCACTGCACTAACTGCTGTTCCTCTGTTCATTTTTCTCATATTGTTCTACTTTCAGTGTTTATTTTTATGGATTCATTCCTTTACTATTGCATTTTTACATTTTTAAAATTGATTTTTCCATGTTATTGTTGTAAGCCACCCAGAGTAGCTCCACTGCAAGAGGGACAAATACATTTAATAAACAAATAAAGCCTGTGCCACTGTAATTAGAAAGAAAAAAAAAACATTTTTTTCTCCCCGATTGTATCTGCATAAAACTATCCAAATCTACAAGCGTCTAATGTCTAATCTCTAACAATCAGTCTGGCACCCATACATTTCTTGAGTGTTATTATGAGCAAACAAGATTATTCAGTTTCTTGTTATTTTTCGTGTCAGCATTTTGGAGCAGTTATTTAAGATATTTACCATGCAATTCAGTAGAATCAGTTTCACGACTTGTCTCCTGAGGAAGTGCTGTCTGATAGTAACACTTTTTTCATTAGATCCCTACCCAGTTTAGCTTTAAAAGTCACTAAGAATCCAATCATTCCACTTCTCATTCAGGCCACTATTTGGATCATCTTCATCTTTTTCCAGATTTACCTTGACTGACCTGTTGAATGATTTGTAATGAGACAAGGGAAGCATTTCTGTTATTACTGCTAGATTTCTTTGCAGATTTTGATGCCATTGAGCATGTTAGACCATTTGAGGAAACTAGGGAAATGGAGACATTCCTAGATTGTTTCTGCTCCTATTTTTTGGGGACACAAATATTGTAATTTTTGCTTGACCACTTTGGAATGATCATGAATGGAGTGTCCACAAGGTTCCATCTTCTCATCCATGTTAATGTATGAATCCATTTTGAAGAATCATTTGTAATTTGGAGTTAAATTGACAGCAATACAGATCACCTTCATTTAAGCGCTGTCTTGTTTAATGACCATTCAAAGCTATAATGCTGAAAAAATAATTGTATGATCAGTTCTCACACTTACAACTGATGCAGCATTCCAGGGTCATGATTGCCATTTATGCACTTCACAGCTGGCTTCTCCCAAGCAGAATCAGTGGAGAAGCCAGCAGTAAAATTGTGAATTGCACATATGATGTGAATGTGATATGAAAAAGAAAGTACACTCTCCTTGAGTCCTATGGTTTTATTATATCAGGATATAGCAAAAAAGATCTGTTCCTTAGCAATTCTTAGAAGACAGTACCGTAAATACAATGCAACAGCATTCCCCAAACTTTGCAACTTGATGGCCCGGCCTGGTGCCGGAGTGGGGGCTCATGTTAGTGAGAAGCACTCCATTTGAGTAAGTGGTGAGCAACTCATGCAAATGGAATTTCGTGCATAAGTAGAGGGTGCTTGTGTTCATGCCTGAAGCTCCACTCACGATTGGGGGGCACTTGAGCAGAGGGTGCTTGCGTTTGTGCATGAAGTTCCACTCATGTGAGTGGAAGGGACTTGTCCTTGTGTGTGAAGATCTACTTGCCCAAATGGAGAGCACTTGCGCTCATGCGGAAGGTCCGCATAAGGGGAGCTTTGCACCTGAGCGCAAGTCCCTGCGGCTCATGTGAATAGAACTTTGTGCCTGAGCACAAGTACCCTCCACTGAAACGCCCTCCATTCATGCGAGTAGAGCGTCACATGTTCACACATTTGCTCATCTTCTCCTGTGGCCCTGTTTTTAACAGGCTATAGCCAAAGCCCAGAGGTTGGGGACCCCTATAAAATAAGATGAACAATAACACATGACATATTATACCAGTGATGGCAAACCTTTTTGGCACTGAGTGCCCAAACTGGAACACGCGTGCATGCACCGGAAATTTGAAGACCAGCTGGCCGGCAGGCACATGCCTAGCCATTTGGGGGGCTGTTTTCAGGATGTTTTTGGACTGTTTAGTGGCTGTTTTTTGGGCTTGAAAATGACCTGGCTTTTGGTCATTTTCCAGACCATTTTCTGGCGCTCAACCAAATGGCACCTGCAAAGAGCAGATGGCGACAGCATGCATGCTCAGAGAGGGTTCTGCGTGCCACCTAGGTTCGCCATCATAGTATTATACTATGTCATCATTTATTTTACAAAAAGAAAGACAAAAGGGAGAAGCCATGTATAAAAATGAAGTGCACCCTTACTATTTCCATAGACATGAAGTGGTTAAATAATAACTAGGTGCTGGTAATCAAGTGCTGTTGATCAATTGATTTCCAGCAAATATGACTATCTCTATTAAAGCTGAAGTTTTAAGAACTGTTACTTTTAAGACACATAATTTTACAATGCCCTGATACATAAAAGCACGGAAGTCAAAGAGGGCATACTTCTTTACATGATTGTATATGATGTCTTGCAAAACAACTGCAGCAGAAATGATATGCTATGTCTACCACAATCATGTGATGTCTTGCTTAATGATGTCTTCCTTAGAGATGGAATTGCTTCCCCAATTGTGGTAGTTAAACAATTACTAAATGTATGCTAGCAGCATAGGCCAATAATGCTTACATTTCTCCTTTTCTGCACTCAAGTCACCACAGCCTCCATACATTCTCAGGTTGTAAGGGACTTGGTGTAAAATAATGAATCAAAGTTGGAAGGTATATTTCAAGATTTGGGGACTATATCTGGTTTCCCTCCCCCTTCTTAAATATGTTTGTTATATATGATTGTCCTGAATCCAATGCAACAGAAATGGCACAAGCTGTTTATCAGCTTTGGCTGATGGAGGGGGTTCATCTCTATATGAATGAGTTTGCTTTGGTGAATTGTGTACCAGTAGTCTCATACAAGGACTACTGCAAAGTATTCCTTGTGTTGCAGCCTTTAAACTTAAGTTTGCAAACCACAACTGATCTAGAATTGTTTTTATGAGTGATTAATGGGATCTTCTTCAGTTTTACATTAGTCTCACGCTAAAGCAACTTTGCTGGTTGCCCAGATTAAGATGCTTGCAACTGTGTATTAAAACTTAATAGAGCTTAGGCCCATGCTTCTTTTAAGCCCTTTTACTCCATTCAGCATCACACTGTTAGTCATTAAAGAGGCACCTTTTACAAATCCTTCCAAAGAAGTTGTTATTAACAATTTGTTGTTGATTAACAACCCCCCCCCCAACTTTTTTCAGAGCATGTCTATATTATCAATAAATTTCTATCTAAATTTAAACAGGTCATTTCCTTACTATAGTTTAAAAGAGTTTCCTGGCTTTGTGGACCAATGGGTGGGGATAGAGGCAGCGAAGACGGGATGTTTCAGTGTGAGTGGTGGGCAAGTGCACACACACGTGCATCTCCATTTGTGTGAGTGGCAGGCACATACACACACATTCACCTGTTACTCATGCAATTGGGGATGCGCATGTGTACACCCACCTGCCATTTACATGGCCCAGTTCTGAGCGGCTCAAGGGTTGGCAGTAGGCTGTGGCCCAGGGGTTGGAGAGCCCAGGTTTATAATATTTTCCTAGGACTTTTAATGCCCTTATTTATCTACTAGTTTTTAAATTTTTAAATGTATATATTGATATTTTTACTGTACCTTGCAAGCTGTACCCAGAGCAGCTTGCAAGGTACAGTAAATGTAAAATGCAGAATGTAAAAAACTACATATATTTAACTACTATTTAAAAATACCACAAAAATACTAAAAAGATACATAAAGATATATACATATATTAAATGCCGGGTAGACATACAAAGGTGAATATTTACATATCACAAAAGAATATATGAAAGATCGCTGTCCTAGAGTTTTGTCTGTTCCCTTTTGCCTATTAAGAAACTTTGCTTGTTATAGAAGCAATTTTAAGCAACAAAATGTTCATGTCTCCAGTTTAAAAAAATGAAAAAAAAAATATTCTCTCCTTTTAGGAAAGGGATTTTCTTCTACAGCAAGCAATATATCTTGCATCAAATAAAGTGATGTGAACCATTCTGGAGAGGAAAGAAATTCTGAAAAACAGAAGTGTAAGCCCAGTTAGCCTGAGCCCAAATATATTATATTTTAAGAAGATGAAAGGCAGAGGAATTATTATTCAACAATGAAAACTTCTATAATAATTATTCTCTTTGTAATATCACTAAAAATAACAGAATTGCTTGTTTTGATTCCATCTTTCCTTTCAGTGGGAAGAGAAGCAAAACTCTTATAATCTTTTTATAGCACTATATTATAAAATATAAAAGAAAAAGGCAGAACAAATTGGCCTACAAGTAGTATCTCAAACTGTACATAGTTAAAATACCTTAATTGGAAAACATTGTAACGGAATATCACAGTGAACTCTCTTGTGCTATCCAGATCAAAGAAAAAATAACCAGGCCCAAGGAGGTTTCCTGAATGGTCAGTTGGTCCTCAGGAAAAAACAAACAAACAGAAAAACAAAACGAAAACAAGTCCTTAGTGGGCCAATGATAGGATACAAAACAATTTCATCGATGCATGAAGTTTTTTTCTAGGGCTGCTGGCGTCCTTTGGATAGAGTGAATGTTTCTCTTCACCCTGTCTTCAAGAGAGGAAGTGGATGCACTTTCCAATTTTATATTACTGCAGGTCAAAGAAATAAAGAAGGGCATTAAGAATTAGAAAAGTGTCCATTTTGTCTCAAATAACATTTCTCATTAAAAAAAAACAGGAAGTAAAAAAGGGGAAATTAACAGAATACTTTAAAAAAAAAACCTGTTTAAATGCCCTTCTAGAGTGGGGCAATGCAAAACATGAACTCTCATGAAAGAAAAATCTATCTTGTTTTCACATTTTTCTGTAATTAACTAATGCATGATTAACTAATGCATGATAAAAAAAGGGATTTTATTGAGAGTGAAACATTCCTTCCCAAATTGTTAAAGAAACCTCAACTTTTGGAAAGTTCACAGAACTGCTTTAAAGGCTGCATCCAGCAGTCTGCATTTGCCACTTTACTGGCTGTTCCAGCAGAAGCACCATCTACATGCATGTACAGGTAGTGCTCAACTTACAACAGTTCATTTAATCACTGTTTGAAGTTACAACAGCACTGAAAAAAGTGACTTATGAACGGTTTTCTGATGATTATTGTGACATCTCCATGGTCATGTGATCAAAATTCAGATGCTTGGCAACTGACATTTGAAGGTTTCAGTGTCCTATGGTCATATGATCTTTGGTGAGCTTTTGACAAGTAGGAAGCCAGGTTTACTTAACAACTGTGTTACTAATTGAACAATTGCAGTGACTCACTTAACAACTATGGCAAGAAAGGTTGTAAAATGGAGCAAAACTAATTTCACAACATCTCACTTAGCAATGGAAATGTTGGGTTCAATTGTGGTGGTAAGTTGAGTTGAAGACTATTTGTAGTCAGAGAATCTAAGTCACTGTTTCTCAGACTTAGCAAGATATGTGGACTTCAATTCTCAGATTCCCAGACAGTATACCTGCAAGGGAATTTTGGGAATTGAAGTCCACATTAAAGTTGTTGAGGTTGAGAAACACTGAATAAAAGTATGAAACTTCCAAATGTGTCTGTTTTAAAAGTTAAGGAAAATATTTTCTCCTTATAGGTAATACTTTGGTAGGCGAAACAAGCATGCAGCATAAAAATACTATCAAACCAAAATATAGGATGTTGCTGCTTTATATCAAGTGTAATGATCATTTGAGTGTTTTAAGGAAGACTGAACAGGAACTTCTGTGTTCAATATATGCTGTTCCAATTGAGCTATGGCTTCTTTCCTAATTTTAGAAGGAAGGGGGGTCACTCACTGTATAAATTTCCCATTGGACTGGCGAAGTTTTTCTAGAGCTTGCTCTTTTTCTTCTTCTTTTCTATGTTTGTTCACATTGTTTTTCCTTTCTTCTTCTCTCCATTTGGCATTCTCCATCATTTCTTTCCGTCTTTTCTCCAGCTCTTCTGCAGATAATTTTCTGTTTAAAATAGATTAATATGATTTTAGACAGGACAGTGGCTTTTCAAATGATAATCATCATTATCAATCTATGGAGTAATCTTTCTCTTGACTATTGTATGTGGAGAAAATAGAGTTCTCCAGTCAAAACACACCAAGTGCCAAAATAGTAATTAGGTTTTTGGCTAAATTCAACCTAAAAAGGATCCTACTTCTGCAACATATGAATCTTAAACAAATTTATACCTTAAATCTGATGTAATGGTTGACTTCATCCAGTGCATCAAAAGTATTTAAAGGATTCCAAAGTGCTTGGAAATCAGCAGGAAATAAGTGCAAAAATTGAGTCCCAAAAGTGCTCCCTCCCTCGCCCCCCCAAAAGGGCAACGGGACTTTGTTTTTTCTTAGGGGAAAAAAAAAGTGCCTTTGCGACAATCATGATTTGGATGACTGAGAATCTCCTTAGACATGCAGAGATTGAGGCTCAGTAGTATCCTAAGTAATGTAGATCATTCACCCATCAAATTGGAAGAGATTGGTCTTAAAAAGTTGGACATTTGGTTTCTTTAAATAATGGCAATAATGATAATGATTTTTTAAGTAAGAGAAAATTGCTGAATCTCATTATTTTTATAAACCATTTTATTTAATTGCCAAGCATTATAGCATGCATGTTTTTCAAAATATTCTTTCTGCAATACATTATATATTTATGTCACAATCCACTGAAAATACACCAATACCATATCCATTCACATACCTTGAAGTCTGGGGTTTTCTATATTGGTGCTCCTTATGAAAATTTTTATATTCTGTTTTTGCTTTTTGTTCCATACCATTGTCCCTGCAATTCAAAAAAATGTCTTTCCTCCATGAAAATAATAATTCATTATTAAAAATTATTTACTGTAAACTGTTCTACTAATCTTTTTATCTTAAACTATCAGTGACTGCACTTGCACTTTCAACCCAGTGACTGCACTTGCCTTTTGAGGAGCAACATTCCAAATCAAGATTTGATGGTGGTGGTGAATTTAAATATTAATATTGTTATTAATTCTAAACAATGAATATAATTATTCCATAATTCTGAAAATATTTACATTAAAAATTACAATGAATAGATGGCAGAATAATGATCTTTCAAGTAGTCTCAGTCCTTACATTTTACTGTATGCAAAAACCTCCTAATTTAAAATTTGAATAATTCCACTGCAATTAAGATAACATCTATCTTAGAAAAGGATAATTGGTTGCCCAGTTTTTGCTTACTGTTTACTGTCTCTAGGTGATCTTGATCTCTTATGCCTGCTTGATTCGTGATTTGTGTTCCTATTGACACGCCTTTCAGGAGACTGGCTTTGTTGCTCTGATCGTAAACTATGTTGGAACATCCTTTCATGGCCACTATCACGAACCTAACATTATGAGAAAAATGCCATTCTCTTAAAAGAGTTTAAGCATGGAAAAATATTTCTTTATTAGAGAATAAATATTGCTATATTCAACTGACTGCACACAGATGTCCCATACTGTGACTGTGAAGATATTGGCAGTTAATCTACACTAGCAAAAAATTCAGTGACAATAGGTGAGTTTGCATACTTCATGGCCTGAGTCAAAGCCAATAAATAGCACCTCTATTTTATATTATATAATACATACTACAGAATACAGTACATACTTGCAATCCATATCCTGATCTTTTGGGATGGAGATGTTCTACTTTCTCCCGTGACCTAAAGCAAAAGAAAATTAAATTCTTATACTTCATCTGTGTGATAGGTCTAAGTCCCTTATTATTTTAAATGTGTAGGTAGTGTACATACCAATTCCAGCCCATATGAATAGAAACCCAGCATATACGGACACTAGCTCAAATATGAAGATAAATATATCATTTGTGGCTCCTCTGGGATATGTAGAATACAATGGTCTCTATCAAGATACACTAACCATCACAGTATAGGTAGTCCTTGCTTAATGATAACAGGGGCTGTAATTTCTGTAACTAAGTGATGCAATTATAAAGCACAATCTCATGTGACCCATCACTTAGTAATAACAATCCTGAGTTCCCATTCCCATTGTTAAGTGAGGACCATGGGTTTTTAAAGGAGGACTTCCTTGCAACTTTCTGCCAGCTTCCAAGAAGTAAAGTCAATGGGAAAGCCTGTAGGAAGTTGCAAGTTCTAAGCAGCCAAGTGGACAGGTGACTGGCTGCTGCAGTGTAATCAAAGCCGGTAGGTGCTGCAGAATGTAAGGAGCACAAATGGCTGCTGCAGCATGAGCATAGCTGGGTAGGCATGTGCTACTGAGTAAGATCAGGGATAGACTGCAAAGGATGCACGCTATAGTGTATTTTTGTATTCTGCAGTTGGGTTCCTCAGGAGAACAAGTGGTTGGAATGACTTATGGTAGTGACTTGAAACTTTTCCTACTGGCTTCCCTATTGCCTAACTTTATGGGAAACTAGCAAAGATCACACAAGTGGTAATCGTGCGACCATGGTATACTGCAACTACTGGTATTTTAAGTGCAAGCTGTTTGCCAAGCATATGGATTGTGATCATGACTGGGTGGGGGTTATGATGGCTGGAACTCTGAGAACAGGTTATAAGTACTATTGTTCAGTGTCTTCATGATTTTGAACAGTTGCTGAACGAGTCTACATATGCCACCTTTAAAATAGCAAAAGGCTCTTTATACAGTAGCGTTTATTTGTGAGGGACTGAGTTCCACTCCTTTCTCTGCAATTATGAACAGTAGTGTAACCCAACTTCTAAAGTAGGATGAATGAATAAATGTATAACATGTACAAAACATACTTTGTTTTAATCTCTTCATCTTCACCACTAGTGGAATTATGGTGCCTATGTTTCTTGTGTTTCTTCTTCTTCTTCTTCTCTTTCTTTTTCTTCTTCTTCTTCTCCAAACTGCTTTGCAACTGGAACATTTGAAAAAGGAAGTAAAAGTTTCATAATAACTAGAGTTTAAAATATGAAACCAATTCCTTTTTAGCTAACAGGCACTTACTACAATTTGAGAACATATTTATGGGCATGCTCATAAAATGGCTGCCATAGAAGGACCAGTCACAAAGAACCATTGCTCAATATTCTTGTATTATTTCAGAAAACTTTATATTTCAATGTTTTTCTAATACTTTTCGTGAAGATGTTGATGAAAATTTTGGTTGCCATAAAAAGAGTAAAGATTTATAGCAATTATTCTACATTAATTATATTTGGAATAATTTCATATCTTCAAGTAGTGTTACTTAGAAATCTTACTCCAGCTACAATCTTGTACAAGACTATTTGGGAAAACTACATTCCAGTTTGTACTAATTTCTAACATTTTTTGTTGTAAATATAGCAACTATTAAAAGACTTTGGATTTGATTGGGCAACTGTTTAATATTTTGTTGAGTCATTAATACTGTGTATTATTCTCTTTCTCTTTAAACCAAGATCAGCAGAGACTAAATTAAACTTCATACTGTCTATATATACTCTAAACTCCCAATTCTGTCCATAATAATTTGATGTTATAACTATTTTATTTTTAAATACTTGATCCACTTTTTTTATATACCACCCAGATGGCAAACATACTTAATACTCCTGCCTTCCCCTATTTTTTCTATAACAAGAACCTTGTGAGATGAGTTGCATTGAAAGAGAATAACTGGCCCAAAGTCAGGCAGCCAGTTTTCCATGCCCAAGGCAGAACTAGAACTTAGTCTTCTGACTAAGTACATCTTAACAAGTACATCAAACTGGGGGAAAAAAGCCCCATTAAATTTTGTTCAATATACGTAAAATTGTCATCCTGGAATTCAGAACCATTTGGATGTTTACATTCAGAGCACTCAGCATTAGCATACCAGTTCTTTGATCTTCTTCATTTTTACAGGATTGTTCAGAACGTCACGTTTCTTCTCTTCCTCCCTCTTCCTATACAGACAAAATATTAATTTATTAAGTAATGTTCATATGAAATTCACATATTATACTTCAATACTATACATTTGTGATTAGAGGTTGACACCTATGATCTTCCACAGGTATTGGATTATATCTTCTACAAGTATTGGTATTAAATTCTATCTTTATCAAAACTTGATTGGCTTTATTTATTTTGCTTTTACTGATTATAATTGGATTTAGATTATCTTATATAAGATTAGTGACCAGATTTCCTAATAAATAGATATAGTTACAGCATCTGAATACTCAAATCTACAGGATTAGCATCTCTGATCAAATTTAGCACAAAATGTCAGAGAAGCAATGTAGACATTAATGGGAATAATTGAGGTTTTTAAAAATGTTAATATCAGGGACACTTCAATACTTTCATTTTATAAATCAACCAGGCCATCACCTCACTTACTCATTCATTTATTATTTATTTTATTTATATACTTTCTGCCACTTTTTCACACTGAAAAGAACCCTAATTACCTTATCATAAAAAGAGGGTCTTCCCGAATCTTGCTAGCCATATCCAAGGCAGAATTGGCACCTGTGGAGGCAAAGATAGAGCCTGGCAGAAGGCCAGTCTCAGAAGAACAGCCTGCCTCCTTGTCCTCTGTTGTCTCGAAGACATACTTGTCAACTGGGCGCCCCATAAGGTATTCATCTCTGTTCACCATGCCACCTGGTCCTTGATACATCCATTCCAACTTTTCATCTTTTTTTCTAATTTATTTGGAAAATATTAAAAAATATTTTTAAAAACTTAGTCAGAAAAGAAGATGCAAATTAAAAAAAAAACCAAAGAATTACTGTAATAGGTAAATCCATCTTACAGCAGAATATTTAATATTTCTTGGGGTCTGAGGTTACAAAGAGGATGAGAACACATTACACATGTAGATAAGTCTAGAACTTGGGATGAGTTGGGGGAATGCTAAATGCAAGAAATGAAATTTTAATTTCTGAATGTGAGAAAACACATGATGATACTTATCAAAATCATAATTTCCCCAGGGGTGACAGAAGTGAAATACAATTGTTAGAGGAAAGGGCAGCGGTGCAATTCAAATAATTTAACAACCAATTCTATGCCCTAATTTCTCCCAACAACCAATTTACCAAACTGCTCAGAAAGTTAACAACCGGTCCTCCTGAAGTGATGCGAACTGAAGGGATACATTTTATTTTTCCAATGATCTTCGTAGTTTTATTAAATGAAAATTAATATTAATTAAAATACATTTTAATTGAATAAAAAAATCTTTATCAAGAAGCATTAGATTTCCAAATGAGAATCTTGTTTCTGTAACTATCCACTTTTTAAATTTGAATTAGAGAAGTTCATCAATTTGGCTGCTAAGAAGTCAAATGCTATCAAATTTTAAGTACTATAATTGGATGATAAGGTCAGTGTTTAAATCTTCAAACTGAAATAAACTAAAATTTCAGTCTTTGTCCCTTCAAATTTGTCTTAAAATATAATTTGGATAAGATGATGGCAGTGACAAGGGAAATGCATTTCAAATATACAGAACAGTATCACCTTTAATTACTTTACATTCTAGAGTTTCAATCTAGAAGATATTATGCCAGTCACTTGCAAACCAGGATATTATGCACAGATCATATATATGTATATATATAGATCACTTAAAGACAGTTAAAGATGGTGGCAATACTCCTTGCCTTGTATTTCTTTTGGTATTAAAATGTTAGCTGAGGTATGCTTTATATCTTTATCTTTTTATCTGTAACAAGTTATGAAACCAATATAGTTGCAAAAAAAGCTTAATAAAGATCTAAAAAGGATAACACATAGTACATATAACAGAGCCAAGTCTTAAAATAAGGGTACAGATAGCTCACAAGTACAATGACAATGAAAAATATTAAGAGACAATAATGAAAATGCAAAGCTATTTTGCACTCAGTCATCTGTAATGAAGATAAATGTTCCATTAGGCAATTTTGAGAGGCAGAACTGACCCTTCAGGAAGAAATTCTGTTAAATGTTAATCAGTTAACTCTTCAGATTTAAATGAACTGAATTTTAGGATGGTTTAGCTAAGTCTTCAATTATATTTTCACTAAGAAATCCTAGAGAACCGGGGAAGTGCTAAATAACTAGAAGACAGTAAATGGTTTTAAAATCTTTAACAAGTTAAAACGTGATTCGAAAGCACGTAACAATAACTTGTTTATGCTTGAAAACAATTAGCAGGAATTACTATGGAAATATCAAGAACACATATCTTGTTTGAATATTATATCATTTTGAAATTGAATAGCTTTGTTAAGCATTATGGGAATGCAGAAGACATAGTATTTTTTTATTTCAACAAATCTGTTGAAAAGGCAAATTCTGACTGAACATTCAAAGTAAATAAATATTTCAATAATGGAATCAATTATCCAAAGATGTAATGTTTTCCCTTTGCTCCAATTCTTTAAATAGAGACTAAACAGTCTCTGCCAGGGATATTTTAAAATGAATTAGTGTAGAGAATTGATAGCCTAAATAGTTCTTTACTGTGCTATAATTCTATGTTTACAAACCAATAAATCCAACTTAACATACTTGACAGCTCCTACATCTTCTGCATAACGCTGCATTTCTTCTCGTGCTCGCTCTTCATGCAATTCCCGTTGTAGCTCTTCAATTTTCTTCCGTTCAGCTTCATGTTTTTGTTCCGCTTTCCAAACTTTTTCCACATTACGGAGGGTTTGTGGGTGCCAGCTTTTTTTAAGATTCTATAGACAAGATTAGGCATTTAAATTTACCTTGATTTAATCTGAAAAATTCCTCTACAAAAGCTGTACTAAATAATATCAAATATCAGCCAGAAAAATATGGGAATACAAACCTCAGTGAACTAAAACTAAGTACATAGACTCACCAACTAGATTCACACATCATAGAAAGTTATGCTTTTCTTACGTGGAAATGGTTGAATATACCATTTGAATACTAACTGGGATCACCACATACATTAAACCATAAACCATAGCTTGTAAACAATGGCTGATGTATAGTAAGTTGCTAAAGCAAAAGTAAACAGATTATGAATTGGTGATATGTGAAACAGTAGCTAAAATATCACACTTCGATTATGACAGTGATAAGCCACTCAGGTTGCCATAAAGATGGTCTTTCCCTCTAGCAAGTGATTAAATTGAAGAAGGTATGCTGCTGTCCCTACCCCATTTCTTCTGAACTGCTTTTCATAACTCTGAATTCCAACTGAGCCTTTCCCCCCAACTCAGCTCTCCACCCTTAAATACGTCCTTACATTTCAATAATATAATTATAAAATTATGTATTATATATTATAGTATATAATTACATTATACGAAATATCCCTATATTTTCATCCAGATGTATACATAGTAAGTGAACCCCGAAGATAAGAGAGATAAGAAATCGGCTTTTCGTTTCGATTAACTCTTATTCAAGCCAATTCGGACTGGTCCCCAATTCTCGATTCCCTTCCCAACCCCCCATCCGCCGCCCTCTACCTCGGCTTCTCTCAATCCCCTCTTTTTTCCTCACCAGGTCGCCTCCCCCCATGGCGACAGCTCAGTCTCCGCTGCAGCCGCAACGCAGCTCTTCCTTTCCTTCGACTGCTGAGCGTCTTCCTTTCCTTCGACTGCTGACCGGCGTCGAATGATGACGTTATATTTTATACCTCTCTCAAACGTCGGTCCTCCCAAAGCGGAAGTGATGGATTTAAAAAAGTGTAGATGTGTATAAAGTTTCCTCTGTCGAATCTGCAGTTTTTGTTCCTTTGTTGGGAAAATTGATAATATTCATTATAATGAATGATCTTGATATGTCAGATAGCAACGCATCATCCCAGGCTCAACTATCGACGATGTGAATAGTAATATAATATTTGGAAGTGGGGAGGCTTAAAGGAAGATTGTTTGCATCTCATTTTTATACAGTTTGTAAGCAGGTAGCAGGAAATCTCTTGCCTTTCATCCATTTTTAAGCCAGTTCAATTGCTGCGATATTTCAGTCCATTCAGAAACTACTTTTAACTACCTATCATAAGGTGACCAGATTTTAACATTGGCAAAGAGGGACACCATTGACGGAGGGGAGGGGTTTCTTGATTAAAAATTTTTAAAAAAAGGTTTTAAAAAATCCTATCCTTCAAATTGTCTTCTGATAACATTATGGACATGTTCACTAGTTTTCTAAGCAGAAGTAATGGCTTCTAGAAGTAATTTGCCAATTGTCTTCTTCTTCTTCTTCTTCTTCTTCTTCTTCTTCTTCTTCTTCTTCTTCTTGCCATTATCTTCCCCCCCTCCCAAATCACTGCCCCAGCTTCCAATCTACCTGTAATCCTGGGGGGGGGGGGGGATAAGGGACATTCTCTCCACCCTTTTCGCTTACACTGGGACTTGGGGAGCTTAGCAAAACTGTGTTCTTCTTGCCTTGCAAAAATTTAGCCCCAAAAGGATGTGGGAGAGGAACGGACACATTAACATTTTAATAATCTTTCACTCATTGTTAGTGGTTTGCTGAGATACATCAGAAACTCCTCTTCAATATCCGCCACATGAGGATGCTCTGTCCAGAACCCCTTAAAAATGATACCTGCCCAAGCACCATGGGAGCCCAGGAAGATCACCAGGGGAGGATTCTCAGAAATCATGATTATCAGTCCCAGACCATCAGCTTCTTGTTCCCACATTCAAGCCTATCCAGTAGGTGGTTCTCCTGAAGAAAACCCCAAATTCCTGAGCTGGGGTTGGGAGAGGATTAAACTAAGCACAGAGAAGGTGCCCTGCGCAAACAAGCCCCCAACTCACCGAGCTTATAAGAAAAGAGTCCCCGAAGCCTCCCTGCCCGTTATCCTTGTTAGCCCTTGACATTCCCCGGAAGTCTCCCCACTCTACCTCCCCAAAAATGAAAGTAGCGGCATCCTGTTTTCCCCCTCCTCGAGACACCTCATTCGAAGGAACGAGGCGACAGGATTGAACCTTCTGGCCAGCAAGAAATAACCTTTTGGCTTAGCGACGCGGGCAAGTAGAGGAAGTGCGCCGTGTCCCGGGAGGGCAATAGTTGTTCTGGGGCTTGGGATGAGGGGGACATCGTTCAGCGCCGATCCACTCTTCCTCGCCAGCGGAGGTGCTGCAGGAGAGTTGCCAGCTGTGCTGACACGTGCGTTACAAGGGAAATGAATATAACAAAAAGACCAAGGAGTTCGCTTGCATTGGCCGCAAAAGCGAAAGTTGTTTGAAGTGGGAGGAGCTCGCAGCCCAGGGGCTGCTGATCTCTTGTGCAGAAGGGGTGGGGGAGACAGGGGATCCCAATCTAGGAATGAGCTGTCAAGCCAGACAAAATGCAACCCCTTCCTTCCTCCTCCTCCGTCACTAACAGCTGGGGGCTCAGGAATCGGAACGAAAAGCCAGTCTGATCTTGGCATTGCAAACTCACGCACATACCTACCGCTTCCCACCACCAAAAAAAAAAGCAGGATTATAGTTAGCCGAACAATTTAGAGGCTTCCACTGTTCCTCTCGGTTCCGTTTTCCTTAGAGGACTTTGCAAGACCCTAGTCCTTCTCGAGTACTCTTGCGCTTCAGTCCTCAGGATTCCCTGGCCACCATGGCCGGGTCATCCCAAGCGTGCACGACCCGGAGCTCCCTGCGCCTAGCTGCGTTGTGCACACGCGTGGGCATTCAAGGAATCTGGCATTTTTTTTAAAGGTTACAGATCCTCTGCAAATGCCCTACTGCATCCCGGCCATCTCCAATGCAAGGGCAGCAAAGGGCAGCCAACAAGGGCGAGGCTCTTTGATTGTGGGGAGGGGGTGGTGGGGGAAGGTCTTCGTGCTCAGCCTGAGCCAGAATAATTTGCACTTTTGGAAGTTGCGCTGTTCAAGGGAAACCCGTGTGACGATGGGCATTCGGTTTATCAAAAGCGCCACCGTCTTTCTCGCCTGCCTGTCCCCTCCCCCAAACACCTTTTTTAAAAGGATTTTTTGCTCCGGGACTCTTCGCCCAGTTCTGGATTCATCAAGGAAACATCTGTCTGGATTGTGTTTCTGGATCTGGGGAGGGGGCATCCAATGCTGATTGTCCTGTGCATTGCCCTCCACCCACCCACCCACCCACTGTTGGCTGTGAAATACCATCTCGTTCCATGCCACCCAATCCGGAGTTCTGTAAAACTTCCAGCCCGCCCGGGGCAAGTCGGACATGGTGCAGCCGGTGGTGGGCAGGAAGGCTTCGGGTGGCGGGCGGCCGACAGGAAGAGCCAGCGAGGGGGTGGTGGTGGCATCTTGGGCGGTGGAGCAGAGGTGCAGAAGCGCCAGCAGCCGGGCAGCCTCCATCGGGCAGATGGAGATTAGAAGCAGGGTGGCGGCTGGGGCTTCGGCTGCTCCTAGCTCTCGCGTCACTTGTTGGCTGCCCTTCACTGCCCTTGCATTGGAGACGGCCGGGATGCAGTAGGGTGTTTGCAGAGGATCTGGAACCTTTAAAAAAACCGCCGGATTCCTTGAATGCCTAAGTGTGTGCGAAACGCAGCTAGGCGCGGGGAGCTCCGTGTCATGTGTGCTTGGGGTGACCCGGCCATGGAGGGGCAGCAGCAGCGAGCCGGGCGGGCAACCTGCTTGCTGATGAAGATGCGCTGGACGCGGCAGGGGCCTGCGGCCAGGAGCAGAGCCAGCCACTGCTGCAGGGATCGGGAGCCAAAAAAGGGGCAGGGCACCCTTTCTACAAATATCGGGACTTTTTAAAAACGCAGCGGGATGCGGGACAAATTATTTAAAATCGTGTCTATCCCACGAAAAGTGGGACGTCTGGTCACCTTAACCTATCAGCCTAGCCAGAATTCAACAACCAAGACTAGGGAAAGTGTGAAGGAAATAAATTCTCACAGGACTGGGAGCATGATAGTAAAATGGACACATGAAAGGATTATTCAAATACAGGTACTCCTCAACTAACAATAGTTCATTTATTGACCATTCAAATTTACAATGGCACTGAAAAAAGTGATGTTGGAAGAAAAATTCCAGGTCCAGTTCCAAGCTGGAAGAAAAGTGCTAAAAATAAAATGGAGGCTGGAGGCTGATTGGAAAGGTTCCCTTTATTGATGAAGCAGAACTACCAACCACATACAATTCTGGGACAGCTGACAAAATGGAGCTTAGAGTGAGTGGATTTTATATCTTCTGGATTCCTGTGGGTCCAAGTAGGGGTCTTGGCTGGCTGTATAGGCAAAAGGGGAAATGCAAATCCTAATTTTGTCAACCTTTTGTTTGTTGCTTATCTGAGTTTCTGTCTTGACCCAGTCTTTCTGAATGGATTACCAAATCTGCATTTCTAAAACCTGGTCTCCTCAGTTTCTGCTTGGGGGCAGGGAAACTGGGACTTGTTTCTGCCCTGTAAGGTTTTTTTTCCATTTCTCCTTTAGGGGAAATATTCTATCCTGCCTTTTTAATATCCCCCAAACTATTTCATTCGGGAGGGGGCTTCCCACAGTGACCTATGCCATTTTTCAGTAATGACCTTTGCAGCATCCCCATAATCAGGTGATCAAAATTCACATGCTTGGCAACTGGTTCATATTTATGACTGTTGCTGTGTCCTTTGGAAGAAATGTCCTTCTGGGTTCAGTTCCAAGTGGGGGGAAAGACACTAGAAACATAGAGGCTGCTTGGAAAGATGGTTTAATGGTGAACAGGACAACAGTTTCTCGCGGATAAAATTGCTCGGTTTCGGGCGGACTTGGACTCCAACCCTGCAGAACCAGCCGAGGCACTAGGGGATAATCTGGTAGGTCATTGCTGGATTGAGTTTCAGGCTGTTGCCCCTGAGGACGTGGACAAGGCCATGAGAGCTGTAGGTGCCTCCACATGCGTGCTGAACCCGTGCCCCTCCTGGCTGGTTGTTAACAGCAGGGAGGTGACACAGGGCTGGATCCAGGCGGTTGTTACCGCCTCCCTTCGGGAGGGGGCCTTTCCCCCCGCTTTTAAGGCGGCGGTGGTGAGACCCCTCCTGAAGAAACCATCTCTGGATCCAGCCGTTCTAAACAACTATCGTCCAGTCTCCAACCTCCCCTTTGTGGGGAAGGTTATTGAGAAGGTGGTGGCCTTTCAGCTCCAGCGGTCCTTGGAGGAAGCTAGTTATCTTGATCCATTCCAGTCTGGCTTCAGGCCTGGCTACAGCACAGAAACCGCTTTGGTCGCATTGACCGATGATCTCTGGAGAGCCAGGGATGGAGGCCATGCCTCTATCCTGGTACTCCTGGACCTCTCTGCGGCTTTCGATACCATCAACCATGGTATCCTTCTGCGACGACTGCGGGAGGTGGGGGTGGGAGGCACTGTTCTACGGTGGTTCTCCTCTTACCTCTCGGACAGGTCGCAGTCGGTGTTAGTCGGAGGGCAGAGATCGACCCCTAGGCCCCTAACATATGGGGTGCCGCAGGGTTCGGTCCTGTCCCCCCTACTTTTTAATATCTACATGAAACCTCTGGGCGAGATCATTCGACGGCATGGGATAAAATACCACCAGTATGCGGACGATACCCAGTTGTATCTGTCCGCCCCGTGCCAACTCAATGAAGCGATGGATGTGATGAGCCAGGGCCTTGAGGCTGTTAGAGACTGGATGGGGGTTAACAAGCTTGTGCTCAATCCGGATAAGACCGAGTGGCTGCTGTGCTTCCCTCCCACTAATTGGCCAAGTGTTCCATCTCTCAGGCTGGGGGGTCAAATACTACGCCCCTCAGACAGGGTCCGCAACTTGGGAGTCCTCCTGGACCCACAGCTGACCTTTGAACACCATTTGTCAGCTGTGACCAGGGGGGCATTTGCCCAGGTTCGCCTGGTGCACCAGTTGCGTCCCTACCTGAACCGGGAGGCTCTCACAACAGTCACTCGTGCCCTTGTGACCTCTAGGCTGGAGTACTGCAATGTGCTCTACATGGGGCTGCCCTTGAAGAGTATTCGGCGACTTCAGCTAGTCCAGAATGCGGCCGCGCGAGCGATCGTGGGTGCACCTCGTTTCACCCACATAACACCTATCCTCCGCGAGCTGCACTGGCTACCTGTTGATCTCTGGGTACTCTTCAAGGTGCTAGTTGTCACCTACAAAGCCCTTCATGGTATTGGATCTGGGTACTTGAGAGACCGCCTACTGCCAATCACCTCCACTCGACCAATTAGATCCCACAGATTAGGCCTCCTCCGAGTTCCATCAGCCAGTCAATGTTGACTGGCAACCACGCGGAGGAGAGCCTTCTCTGTGGCAGCTCCGACCCTATGGAACGAACTCCCCGTGGAGATTCGTACCCTCACCACCCTCCAGACCTTCCGCATAGCCCTTAAAACCTGGCTGTCCCGACAGGCCTGGGGCTAAAGACCTTAACCCTGCCCGAATAGTATGAATGTTGTGCTTTTAATGATGTATTGTCTTATATGTAACTTGGTTTGTCCTCCCCTCCCCCTGAACTGTGAGCCGCCCTGAGTCCCCCCAGGGAAAAGGGCGGCATACAAATAAAGTATCTTATCTTATCTTATCTTAACATGGCTTGAGCTCCTGAACAGAAAAGGAGGATCACATGCTTCAGATGTTGAGTGAAGAAGAAAAAGAGAGTAAGATGCTGAAAATTCCTGGTTTTATGCCCTCTTTGGCCTTTGCTCTTGAGCTTGTATTCTGATTGGTTGTCAGATCCTATGGGGCCATGCAGGGGTCTCTTCCTTTCTGTTGTCTATGCAACCATGTGGTTTGTTTGTTAAGATTTGTGCCTTCCCTAACTTAACTGAGATTTGTGCTGGGAATGCCTAAGTTGTGTAAACATGAGAGTTCTCTCCCCCCCCCCACTGTCTTATTTTCCCTTGTCCTTGTGTATACATGTGTTTTTGTGCACCCTGGAGGTAATTGTAACTATAAAATGTCTCTAATCCAAAAAGACAATATTTTTAAATTGTTCAATGAAAGAAAAGAGTAAACTGGCAGAAATTGCCTTCACTCCATTTGTTGACCCCAGAAAACTGAGTGAAGGGGGGGGGTTACTTTGTGTTTGTTTGGCCAACAAAAACAGAGTAAAAAGAAGTATTCTTTCTTCCTTCCCTCCCTGTACCTTAAAGTACCTATTCGAGGTTACGAGGGAATATTTTAAGCTCATTTACAAGAAAAGTTTCACCCTTGCATTTACTGTATGTGTTTAAATGATTTTATCTGTTCATCTCTTTCCTGTAGCATGGGAATCCAGACCCCATTTCACATCTGTGATATCCCCATATTGTTACCAGCTTATCTGTTTAGTAACTGCAATACTGATATTTTTTTTCCAAACTCTGCCTGCAAGCTATCCCCATTCCCCCCTTACCTCTAATCCTCCAGCAATGCCTTTTCTGTGGGGGAGGGGACCCTTGTTCTCATGTCTTTCAGCCCTGAGCAGAGCAAATGGATCCAGATGCCTCCACAGAAGACCTTCCATTCACCAAGCCACCAATCCAGCCCTCCACTGAAAGTCATCACAGTAACCAGAGTGGAGCAGACCTTCCCAAGCCTGACATAGCAGCAAGCCAAGCTTAATGTCATCCAGCAGACATTAAAGAAAGAACCCTGAGATGGACAAATAAAGACTGAAAGATTCTTTTCAATCCCCAGAAGACAGCTGTAAAGACTATGGGGGAGGGTGGACATTGATTGTAAGGTTTTCTGTCTTTGCTTCCTTCACATAAATTCATTGTAAGGTTTATTTTCTTGTCTCATTTATAGTGTAATCAGTTTAATGTATTCATGTAAGAATTGTATTTGAGAGTGGCTAGCCCAGCAAGTTCTTAGATTTCTGTCTGGTGGGAGGGAAATTTCTCCAAAATGTCTATATTTTCTGTATTGTAGAAGCAGCTGTGGGGAGAGAGAGGAAGGGGGAGAGGGAGAGAGAGAAACCCCATTCAGAATTAGATTGAAACTATCTCCTTGACTTACCTCCACACAATTTTTGCCCTGGCACTAAAGCCCAAGCAGTCATATCTCCCTGCTAATCTCATGGGAGAGAGGAAATTCCCCTCAGGCAATTCCCCCACTTGAAGAGCTAGCAGAAAGGATCTCCAAAACCCAAACCTTGATTGACTCACTAATGATGCTGCCCAGGTACCTAGTAAAGCAGGATGTGTTACACTGGTGGTCTCATGAGTAGGAATCCTAGGGCTCATTGTGCGTAATTTTAAAAATAGTAAATAGCTTGGCTTGCACACTGGCTAAACTCAGTTTGGCCTCACTAAAATAAGAGCTAGGGCAGGTTCAAGAACCATCCCTTGGAAATGGGCAGCCTGTAGTTATTTAAAAGGCAAAATCTTGGCTGTGAAGAATTTTGGGACTTCTGCTTGCTTGTAACCTGTGTGGAAGCTCAGAAAAAGTGGTATCTGAAATTAATTGGCATGGAAAATTGGATACTGTAAATTTCTTTCCAAAACTTTTCCCCTGGCTGCTAAACCTTCATGGATGAAAGCTTGCTCTGGGAACCACTTCTGCTGCCAGCCTTCTATTGCCTCTCTCAATGCCCACCCCCTTTGCATCAGAAAAAAAATTAAATCTCCCTGATCTGACTAATTTTAATCTTTTGCCAAGAACATGTGTCTCCCACTCGCATATTTTTAAAAAAGGAGGGATTGTAGGAAGTTAGCACCCACCCCTCTCCTAGAAAAATGAAATATCCTAGGAAATATTGAAAAGGCACAATATTATATTTCCCTGGATCAGAAATGGAGAAACATGTTTTCAGGCAGAAAACAGGCTCACTCTTAATAGCCCCCACTTTTCTTAATGACCCATTAAGATGCCCAAGCCAGTCTATTCTACATAATAAAGAGTTCTCCCCTTCAGATCCAGAGTGATGGGATTAAGGCATGATAGTATTAGCCCTTTACCCAACTCACCAAATGGCATCTGGAAACTCAAACTTGGCCCCGTGGGAGTCTGACAACCAATCAGAATACATTTCTTACACAAGAACAGGAAACAGAGAGGAACAAAGAGTATAAAGCCAGGAACTTTCAGCCCTTCTTTTTCTTCACTTCTTCACCCAACATTGAAGCATGTGATCACCTTTTCTGTTCAGGGCTCAAGCCATGTGGTCCTGTCCACCATTAAACCATCTTTCCAAGCAGCCTCCATGTCTCCAGTGTCTTTTTCCCCACTTGGAGATGAACCCAGAAGGACATTTCTTCCAACAATTATTTGCTTTGTACATGACCCATTTGTTTGTCCTTTATATCTACATGCTTGCTTAACTATAATAGCACTGGGATGATTTCCCTTACATTTCTTTACAGAAACACAACAGATGGGAGCACAAACTAACCACCTGAACTGTGTCCAACAATGCAAAAGCCTAAAATGTTGTTCATTACTGTGCTTAGATTTAGAGTTTAGTATGCCATGTGACTATAGCTACTGTGAATTGCTTGTCTGTCAATGGCTGCTGTACAGGGGTGGGTTCCAGCCGCCATTACTACTGGTGCGTTGCCCCAAAAATTTTGTGTGGATGCACATTTGCATTTAAAATTATCTACGCATGCACACATTTAAAAAGGAATAAAAATTATATTTTTTCAGTGAAGATTGTTTTGCATTTGTGCAGACAGAAAATCAAGATGGCGCCGCCGAGGATAGAACTGGTGCAGTCACGTGTCTGCCAGAGTTATTACCTATTTGGCTGAATTGGACCGAATAGGTAGGAACCCACCTCTGCTGCTGCTATGTTGCTAATACTACTACAGATATGGCTGGTAGATTCCTGTTTATAATTTTGGAAATGATTCTGTGTATCCGCAATTGTGGTTTTATGGCTGCAATTTTAACATTAACGTGTTCTGGAGTTAGATTCAGCCAGTTCAAACTAGTTTGGGCAAACCAGATGTTAATTTTAATCTGGTTCGCCGAACTGGTAGTTGGAAGGAGTGACTTCCAGGTTGCCTGTAGGGCCATTTTTCACCCTTGGAGGCTTCAGAGAAGCCACGGGGGGGGGGGGGGCTGTTTTCGCCCTCCCAAGGCTCCTAGTAAGCCTCTGGAGCCTGGGGAGGGCGAAAAAAGTGTCCATCCGCAAAAATGGGAGGGGGGAGGTTGTGCATGCATGCATGTGGGGGGGGGGTCACACACATAGCATTATGGGTGTGGCACATCAATACATGACCCCCCGTGGTCCCCCTGCTTTTGGCACGCAGTTTGTCGCATGCCAAAAAAAGGTTTGCCATCGCTGCTTTATAGCATTATTTATGAATCACTATTTCCTGGTGTAGGAAGCCCCCTCCCTCTTTATTCTTAATATTAAAATGAGGCAGGAGAGAATATTTCCCCAAAAGGAGAAATGGAAAAAATCTTAACAAAGGCAGAAAACAGCCCCAGTCTTCCTGCCATAGGAAAATAGCCTCAAGATGAAGCTTGAAGAGGCTGGTCTTTTGGAATGGAGATTTTGTATCCATTCAGAAAGACTGGGCCAATCCATCCATAAACAAAGAGACTCCAAATAAGGAATACAATTAGGCAAGGTGGCAAGATTAGCTCAGATAAACCCCCAAGATTTGTATTTCCCCTTATGGGAAAGATGGAAATCTGGGAGCAGCCATTAAAATATTAAAGGACACATTTTTACACAGGAACAGGCATCTCAATTACAAAGCCCCAAAGAATTTATAAATGCCCACCTATCTCAACCCCCTTTAGTGAGCCACTCCAGAAACACACTGCTATCACTGAAGCTTCTGGCATCCAAATAAACAACACCTTCCTTCCTACAGCTAGCCTCCATTTTATTTCCAGTGTCTTTCTTTAGGCTTTGAACCAGACCGGATTTTTTTTCCAGCACTGGTCTTCCTAGTACATAGATATTTTTCTATCAGAGTTCATATGCAATAATAGAAATAATAGGAATGAAAAACTGTTCAATATTAAGTAAAAAGTTTCAGACTTGCTATTCAATGCTTGCTGAAACCCAAAGTGGTATACAGTTATGGTACAACATAGTTAATATGAACACATTTTCTGCCCAAAATCAAAAGTCCCAAAGAACAAAATATACGATTAAGCCACTTTTGTCACAGTCAGAATGTTTTGTTATCACTCTTTTCCTTCCTTCCCCAACTTGGACTATAGTACAGCTTTCATCCTCCCACAAAGCATCCCAGCTACCATGCCGAGTTAGGAAAATGCTGTCCTAATGTAATCTTCTGCCAGAATTTCCCTTCCCACAAGCAACAAACTGTTAAATAAGAAATTAAAAGTATTTTATTATTTTGGAAAAATCAAGAACAAACAAAACATACGAAGAGCATTTAAGTTAGAAGAAGAGACAGATTGATATAATCTGATGTTCTTCAGTGGATAGGGAGCCATGTTACTTCACCAAAGCAAGAAGAGCGTGTGCGAAGATCTGGAGTGTTGCGGCGATAGCCATATCGGCCGTTCCAACCTGTTGCTGGCTTTGTACCCATCAAGTACAGATGGTGACCAGCCACTTGCTCGGGAGAGTGACCTGTATAAAAAAAATACTAAAGATCATCCATCAAAAATATGTTAAAGAATTATTTTGGAAAATACAGCCTGTGTACAAAACACACAATTTTTCTTACCGTATTTATCTCTTGATGCTTTTTCTTCAATATCTGCCTTGTTTTTCTTTTACTTTGTACAACCTAACTGCCCTATCAGCAATGGATTATTGTACCCTAAATATCTACTCCCCACACACCATTTCCACTTTGTAATCCTGCCAAAGTACTTTGAAAAATCACAAGATAAATTTCATTTCTGTGGCCTTCAATGGGAGAACTTCCAGAGATTATTCTGATTAATCAGTGTTCTTCTCCACCAACCCAAAAACAAAGAACATTGCTCTGTGTCCTACCAGCCATAGCAGTTCTCATAACAAATGTCATCTTGATCCACATAAACAATATTACCAATTCATATTTTAATTTCATGCTCTATGCATTTGGCTCCCTATGTGTAAAACAAATAAGTGGGGGAGTACTAAGGTGGAGAGATAACAAACCTTAAAGTTACTCTTGAATTATTATATTTAAGAGCCCATATGATAGGAAAACTGGGATGGAATGTAGCGAGATATTGGATTCCCAGGAGGGAGGTCGTGTATTCTAAAGGAATAAGAAGCAACTCAGCCTAAATATTATATGTGAGATGAATAGAGTGAACAAACCCCTCCCTAATGGTTCAGAGTATATTGTGGATGCAAATAGTCTTCACTCTGGCAAGGTTTTGTATATAAGTGTGAAACAAAGAACTCAGCTTGGAAAAATTGCTATGTGTTATTCTTAGTTTTGAGCCTGACATAAAGCATAGTACATGTCATTGGCTTTACTTGCCACCAGGAACTTCATTAGTTTCAATTATTTTTAATCAATCATTGTTTACATCAGGGATCCCCAACTCCCGGTCCGTGGATCAGTACTGTTGGAAACCAGGCCTTGCAAGCAGTGTGCGAGCATGTGCAAAGCTTCATTCATTGTGCATGTGCGAGAAACCACACATGGTTTGCATGTATGAAACCATCCTCCCTCCCCTGCTGCTGCCAGTCCATTAAGCCAGAAAGGTTGGGGACTTCTGGTTTAGAGAATCAATCAAATATGGTAAAAACTGTATAATAAAATCTTAAATTTATGTATAAAACCTATTTCTAAATAACTATCAATAATCCTCAAATACTCTTGTATCTTCCTTAAGCCACAAGAGTCTTCTGTTCCTAATACTATATGAACTGTCTGCCCATTACTATTCTGTTTGATATGACCACTGCTTGCATATGTATGGGTCGTTTCCCGTGTAAGATTGAGCTTGTCTTGGCAATGTTTCGGCGAGGTCAAAACAATTTCAATCTTACACGGGAAAAGACCCAATACAAGACCAGCATACCTATACCCGTGAAAATCTATGAAAACAAATATATTTATATTTATATAAATATTCTAAACAATAATTTTCACTTGTGCCATGTAATGTATTTTCAATAAGACATTATCATAGTTCCTGAATTATTTTAAAAGTTTGGAAGATAAACAATTACTGGTGAAATGAAAGATCGAGAAAGAGAAAGGTTCAACACTTCATTCACCTGCTCCTGCCCAGTTTCTCCTGTTCAAATACCTCTGGCCTGGCCCATAGATATGGAAATAGTCCACTATCCACCCATCCCTAGAGGTCCCACCACGAGTCTGTCAAGCAAAAGAAAAACAAAGGCCAATTAATTCAGTTTAAAAACAAATGAATATGCAGGGATGGTAGATATTCAGAGTATGAGAGAGAGAAGACTGGTTTTAATTTTTATCATTGTGGAATATTTTCTTTTTTTCTTAAATGTGATGCAGTGGGTAATGTCTACAATGAGATCATAAAGAGAGTTGTGACATCAAGCCTGAAGACCAAACATTCCAAGAAAAGAAAATCTAAATATTGGAAACATTATACTTTTACACTTAATAGCTTTCTCAAGTGTGTGTAATGAACCAGTTACCAATCTGTCCAAGGAACAGAACATTGTTGCCCACAATTTTCCATCTCCCTTCTAAAAAAATCAAGCAGGTCTGTGCAAGAGCACATAAGAGGAATATTCTGTACTAAAATTTAGGAGGAATCAGCATCTGATGATAATTTGGAAGCACGGACAGTTTTTAATTGGGCTTTCCCCATATTTAATACAGGTTGTCTTTATACCTGCTAGACTAGATGTAAAGTGGATGGTATTCAGTTATTTTAGAAACCTAAATAAAAGAAATTATTATTTGGGAAGATTTTTTTTTTAGTTGAGAAATGTGTTACTTTGTGGATTATCAGAGTAACAGGCCAGCATTTTGCAGCCAGAGCCATATTTCTTATGTTGATAGCCCAGGCAGTAATATAAAAGCTGCTGGAGCTATGTTTTCAGAGATTTTGTTTTGGTTTTTAGGTACTCTGTATTGGGTAATTCTATTTTAAATATATTGAAGGTAAAGGTAAGGATTTTCCGTGTCCTGTCCTGTCCTGTCTAATTCTAGGATTGGTGCTTATCTCCATTTCCTAGCTGAGGGAGCTAATGTTATCCAAAGAAACTTCTGTGGTCATACAAACCGGCATGACTGAGGTACATGGAATACTATTACCTTCCCACCAAAGTGGTATTTATCTACTTGTATTTGCATGCTTTCAAACTCTAGGTTGGCAGGAGCTAGGGCAAGAATAGGAGCCCACTTTGTTACAGTGCTTGGGTCTCAAACTGCCAACAGTTCAATAAGCCCAATATCTGAATTCCCCACTCCCTTTAAATATATTAAGCTATTCAATTATTTTATGTATCCTTATTTGACCCATTTCCCACAGGAATGTATCAAAAATTGATTTCAGCAAAAGTTTTAAAGTATAAACATTATCTACAAGTCATGGGAACCTGGACTATAGTCTAGCATATGAAATTGCATCAAGTTATATCTCATAGCCCTGCTGCTCATCTACATTTATTTCCATTTCGAGTTTCAAATGTCATTACCTGCTCTGTCCTTTTTAGCAGTGATTTCACCACTGGAGATGAGAAATAGCTAGCAGCATGGATATCTAATTGAGCATTATATGGTGGCAGTGCAGACCACAGCTTGGGCAGGATGTGAGCATATCCGCTACCAATGGTGTCCACTGCCACACCATCAAGGATGAATTCCTTTTGCTTTTGTAGACATCTCCGTGTAATACAAGTCATGATTTCAAGAGAAAATGATGACTGTCACACTAAACTACTAATCTCTCACCACATCATATATATATGCTACCTCTCTCCTAGCAACTCTCATTATTACCCTACTAGAGTCTCTGTGATGTTATCAAGAGACAATTGTTCCATAACAACCTGAAGCTGGCAGTTTTTTCATTTGTGCAGTAGTTTACTTTAGTATAGTTCATTCAATATTACCCTTAGTTTTACATTATTAATCTATCATAGTTCCTGCACAACAGAAAACTTAAAATTGCTAAGCTACATTTAAAGTAACATGGCAAGTTTAATTTTTTTTCATACTACAACTGAGAATTTCCTTTAGTACTGTGCAGCTCACAATTCCTGATAAATGAACTGTAGTGCAAGACACAATCTTTTTAGATACATTTATGGAACAAAGTAGTATTGTAGCCTAAAATAAGTGAATAACCAGTTACATGTTTCGTGGATTTCATTCATGTCAGTGAAATTGCTCGGATTTTAAATTCCCAGTTTTGAATAATTAAATAGCGTAAATGGTGCAAAGAAAAAAGTACTTTCTGAATTATTGCTAGATTCATATATTTAACTGACGCTTTGACTGCAATTTTAAAACACTCCAAAGATTGTACAGTGCGATAATCATGTGTTATGAACAGGAGTATTACAATACAATTTATGACTGTATTGTCCTATGCTAGTTAACTGTTAAATATATTTTTTTAAAAGGTCACATGGGTGCATCTTTGTTAAGATTTCTTTAATTTGCTCAAATGATACAATCTACTCAACTTTACTCAGTGGGAAAGGCAGCCCAACCAGCATGTAACTAACTATCCTGCATAACCTGGGGATATTTCTAGCACAAAAATGTACTCTATTTAGCTGGAGTGTGAGGACCCACAGTGGAGTTTACAGCTTTAGTGAATCAAAGCAGTGTAACTAACATACATGTAAAATAATGTCAATTACTTAGTAGAATTCTATATATGTTTATTATTATATATTTTATGGGAATTAAAAAAACATCCAAAAGGAGTTAGTCTATCACTGGATAGCTACAGAGCAAATAATTCTGGTATCTCCTTTTGTACATAGTCAGTTACAGTATACCTCTTCTGTGTTTTGAATAAGATTATGCAAATATGATTCTCCTTCACCCATTTCTAACCTTACAACTTTTTAAAACGTGGAATTAAGGCTGTCCACTGACTCAAGGGATGTTAATATACATTCATAAATAGATTTGCACTGATTTATTAAGACATCAAACAGTTTTAGTGTTTTTCTGATTAAATATTCTGTTAATAATATCGAAACAGAATGTCTTTTTCTTTCCTTCTCTATAACATGGAAGATATTCACACCACAAAACTTTGAGCCAATCACTTTTATTTTATTTTTACAAAGAACAAACATATTTATGCAATACTGCCAGCATTGGAAGCAATTCTGGGCCATAGATCTGCACACTCCTTGGCTACAGGGCCTGTGATAGCAGAGCCTGGAAAAATAAAGAACAAACCAGAAATATTTCTTAGCAGCAGCAGCCCAACACTATTATGAAAACAAATATCTGCATTTATGATGAACTGGAAATACCTTGAACTTTTTGCATGAAACAGAAAAATTCATGTGGTTTTTATTAGAAAAGTATCAAAAGATCAAAAATGAAGAGCTTACTACAATCATAAAGTAAAAATGTTGTACTTAATGTTTGCTGCAAAATAAATTGTAAGCTTCGATTTTTCTTTTTAATTCTTTTGCTTTTATTTTCTTTCTTTGTTGCTTGCTTCTGCTCTTAGATCGTGCTAGTTTTGTAAAACTTTAATGAGTATCCAGGACATTCTCTAACTTAATAAGCTATTAATAGACTGAATATTTTTGCAAGAAGCAAAATATGTTCTTTTTAATTTTGTGGTCCCTTTAGCGGCAATACCTTTCATTTCTCCTTTGTTGTTTACTATCACTCCTGCATTGTCTTCAAAATACAAGAATACACCATCTTTTCTCCTGTAGGATTTCCGTTGACGAATCACAACTGCTGGATGCACTATGAAAAGTTCAAAATCAGTAGTTTAGTAAGCAACACCTGAATTTGAAATCAAGCAACAGTTTCTTTAAAGTTGTAGGACATGCTGCAACTGAAAACACTTAGATCAACTTTATTAAAATGCAGGTCATGGCAGCATAGAATATAAAATGTAAAGCTCTAAATGCATATATGCCAGAAAAATTAGAATGAAAACATTCTCCAAGTAATATTAAATTCTTTATAACTTACTGGTATCACAACAGTTAACTATGTTATGTGTTTACACCATTTAATTAACAGCATTTCAAAAACACCCTGTTCTGAAGAGATCATCTCTTAGGCCTCTAGCTTTGGTTCTGGTGCTCAAATAAGATTTCTAATAGACATAAACTTGAAAGTATATAATTTTACTTTATTATAAAACATTCATCTTGGGGGGAAATTGGAAAACAGAATAGTCTTTCCTTGTCTAGTACCTTTGTTATGGACTACAGCTCAGCCAGCCCCCATATTCTGGAAACTCTGGGAGTTATCATTTGAGGTAGATAGATAGAATACAAATGCACCACCTACAATATTTCGGGCCTAAATTATATTCTATTCTGGACTAAATTAATGTACTCTTCTAAAATATAACCCAAACTAGATATATTAGTCTAAATTCAATTTCCCAAAGGAAAAATGTTTTCCCCCCGAATATATGAATTCAGAAGATGGAAACACAATCTGATTTATAAATTAATTTAAAGTAAACTCAAACTAGATTCCCTCCAATGTTAATAATTTAGCGCAAAAACACTTTATAGTTAAGTCACAACTAATATAGATTCCATCAATATATTTACCACAATGATCACTGTACCCAACCATTACTTTTAATGCTGAAAATGTTGGTAAGTAATGACTAATAGATCGTAACCAGTTCCAATTGCTTTTCTCTTACAGTCCCAAAGTAACAATAAGATTGTAAATCAATACATCTTATTTATTCCATCACTCACCCTTTTTTCTTAACTCTGGCTTGCCTTTCTTGACAGTAGCCATTACCATGTCCCCCACACCTGCAGCTGGCAGTCTATTCAGACGCCCCTTAATTCCTTTCACCGAGATTATGTAGAGATTCTTGGCTCCTGTGAAATGAAGGAATTATTGCTGTTAACAAATACTTTGTATCAAAGTTAACAAACTTTGCATCAAAGTTATCAAGACTTCTATTTTTTGTGGCATCACCGATTGAGGAACAACAGCACAAGCTGTAACCTCACCCAAAAGTAATGCTGTTTCTTTACCCTTCCACGACAACTCCCTGGGCCATCTGAAAACAGACCCAGCAAGTGCTTTTTGAAGGGAAAAACCCATTGCTTCTAGTCTGTATCATGTTCTTTTAGCATGACTGCTATGGCTCGCAACTGAACTTACTAGGATTTTTTTCCCCAGATGAACTGGACAGGGATAATGTCAAGAGTTCTCTCAAGATTCTGAACTGCAAAAAGTTAATTCAGGGAATGAAAAGCTTTAATATGCATTATAAGAGAGGTAATAATTTAAGTGAGTACCTTGTTAGTCAACATATATGGCAATTTAAAAATGGCAAAACTCCTGCCTGTTTTATTTGTCCTTACTTTGCTTTCATAATCACACTTTCTCACTTTTTATGTATAAGGCTGGCTGCCTCACTCTTGTACAAAAGATAGCAGCTTGTGGTTGTGTTGTTTTGATAACTATTACCCTTTCCTCAGTAAGAAATTAACTCGAACAAGTATTAACCTGTATATTTTCCACTAGAATAAAGCATCCAAATATCACCCAGTCCAAAGTCAACCACATTCTGGATTATTTCCATTCTACGGAGAGTAAAAATTACCTACAAATATTTATGTTAAGAAAAATATGTTTATTTATCTAGATTTTGCAGTAAATAATTGAATTAAAGGATGTTTCTTAATTTATATAATACATTGTTTACCACCTAGGGTGTTTCATGATGGACAAACAGAAGTTCCATCCAATTCCAGAAATACCTTCCATTATCCGAAGGTAGAGGAAATATGAAATATGATCTCCTACAATGAATGTTACAATTGTCCACAAAGCTTAAATATTTACCACTCCAACATTCAAGAGATGGATATTAGAACTAGCATTTTCCCACCTACTTTAGGACTGATTATGCTGCTTAATCAAGGAATTGAAAAAACCTTGGAAGCTCTTGGAAGCCCTTTTGGCTAAAGTTCAGTTTAAAAGTGTTTTACAAAAATTCCCAGACTTGCTACCCAGAATTATTTATTCAAATTAACCAAAATTAAGACATACCTGTATTATCCGCACAGTTGATCACAGCTCCCACTGGGAGACCAAGTGAAATGCGAAATTTCGCACCAGACGAACCACCACGTCCTATTAAAAAGTCATAGGATGAAGAATGTTTTATTAAAGCAATAAAAATATTCCAATACCTACCACCTTTTTTGATTTTTGAGTCTTAAAATCAGGTACTTTTACCCCTCACTAAAAAATCACCGTTTTCCATATATTTACACAAAAGCTCACACTTTGTGTTAATTGCTTTTCTAATAGTTTGAAAAACTCCATTACTGATAGCTAAGCAATTAACTCTACTGATCTATGAAGCCTCTCCGATCTACATGATGTGGTTAAAAAAATGTGTGTGTGGGGGGGGTGAAGTTGCATATCCCTCATCATCCAAATGGGCAAGCATGAATAATTCCTTTTGCCCTCTCAAAGATCTAAGGCAGTTTCTCAACCGTCGCAATTTTTATATCGACTGGAACTTTCCATGCTGGTTGGGGAACTCGACATATCTTAAAAGCTGCCGGTTGTGAAATAGTAATCTAAGGAACTACAATGGAAATAAAATAGGGGACGATAGGCTAATATCTGGAGTACGCCGTCTGCAAACGATAATGCCGCAAATATTATTATAGTAAAATCCTACTAAAGCAGTTGAAGTTACAGTTGCACTGCTTTCCAATCAACTTCTCACCTCCCCCCCCCCCAATGCTTTCCTCAAATCCCACGAACCAAAAAATATTGTTTTTGAGCGGGGTGGTCGAAAATATTCATCTCGCCAGAGACCTAACTTTCACCCATCAATAATGCCCGATAAAACGAGCCTAATATCTTCCCAAACAAGAGCGATGAAGGAGGATTCTCTTCCAGACCATCTCACGGTTTAACAGGCCTTACCTCGCTTAGACATCTTGCTCAGGAGGCTGGGGAAAAAAAGAAAGATGGCGCAAGGCTTGCCGGGATAACTTATACGTTTTCAAAGTCCCATGTCACGTGAGGCGATCTTTTCATGTGAATGCCGGAAACGGATATAAAATAAGCCCTTCTTTCTCTCTTTTTTTAATGGCTAAAGTAATATTATACCATTAAAGGTGAACTTAGTCAAAGGGCTTTAGCCGTTTTTTTTTAAAGTTTGACTGTAGTTTAAGTTTGTACATATTTATTCAAAGAAACGCCCTCTTTAAGTACTTTTAGTCGTCCATCTCCGCCGTAGGGTGATTCCCATGTGACCGAGCTTAATTTTATTTTAAAAAGCATATTCAAACTGAGTCGGTCATTTTAAAATATTGAATCCTAATTATTCGAATCCTGATAAAAGTTCTCCTAAACATGTGGGTTTAATTCCAGTTATTATTTTTAATGCCAAAAAGACTACCTAAGATAATATTTTGGAAAAATATAGGGAACACTCTATGACAGCTTGAAGATTAACAGTACTGCTATTGTACAAAGTTTAATATTTTGAAAGTGAAATGAGGAACAGGAAATAATATTTAAGGAAAAAAATAAGGCAAGTTAACTGAAGTGTTGACCAAAATTTGAACAGCAATTTAGGCATGATACTGAACTGTTGCTTGAAACATGAATCGAATTGGCTCAGATTCTTGGGTTGACTTAATATACATATTGAACGATTAATTAATTAGGTTGAATTTGTGTAACAAAACAAGCTAAATGTAATTGAGTAATTTGTAGTTAAGTATGTTATGAAAACGCAGTTGTACAATCATTTTTACCCTTTCATTATCTCTTATATTATTTTCCTCTTTTTCTTTCCCTCATCCAACAATAGCTGTACAAATATATAATATTATCAGGACTACACTTGAAAATTTGAGGAGGATTTGAGGCTGATACTTTTGATTGATTTTTGATTGATTTTAAGAAGCATCTGAGGAGGATCTTGACCAATGTATTTAGATGAGGGAATAGAAGGGGAACTCATCAAATTTGCAGATGACACTAAGCTGACAGGAATAGCCAACACCCCAAAAAATTGGCTCAAGATCCAGATGGATCTTGACAAACCAAATGTACAGACAGATACAGATTAGGTGAAACTTGGCTCAATAAAAGTAACTGCAAGAGGGATCTTGGAATCCTAGTAGACAACCACTTAATATGAGCTAGCAGTGCTTTGCAGCTGTCAAAAAAGCCAATACTTTAACAGGAAGATTGAAATAAGGTCATGTAAAGGATTAGTACAACTTTATAAGGCTTTGGTAAGACCACACCTTGGATTATTGCATCCAGTTTTGGTCACCACAACATAAAAAGTATGTTGGGACTCTGGAAAGAGTGCAGAAAGGAGAAACAAGGTGATTAGTACGCTGGAAGCTAAAACATACAGTATATGAAGAATTATTCTGCCACAAAGAAGGGGGTCAACCTATTCTTCAAAGCGCCTGAAGGCAGGACAAGAAGTGATGGATATAATCAAGGGGAGAAGAAACTTTGAACTAAGGAAAAAATTCTTGTGAAAGTGCGTTGGTTGGCCTTCAGAAGTTGTGGTGCTCCATCATTGGAGGCTTTTAAAAAAAGAGACAGGATATCCCTTTGTCTGAAATGGTATAGGGTCTTTTGCTTGCACAGGAGGTTGGATTAGAAAATTTCCAAAGTCTATTATTCTATTATAGTGAAGATGTAAATTGCAGTAAGTGTATTACTGGTTGTTAAGTCTGCCAAAGTCCATACTTTTCATTTATGTTGGACTACATACATGGAATCATCCCCATCCATAATTTCCATTTGTTATGCTGGTAGAGAATACTATAGTCAACATGTCCTCTGTAGATTATTTTTACAATACAATGCCGAATCCCACCAGTATAAATTCTCAGATTCAGTCTCAGGAAATTACAATTTTAAAGGTTGCCTTTCCTGAATAGTCAAAATCAAACATATTGAAAACGCTAAAATATAACTTTTTCCTATCATCACTAAGCAGAAAAAAAATCAGTGCTATATATTAATTACCGAAGTGAAAGCAAGGGTTTTTCAGGAAAAAAAAATGCAAACGCCAAAATAAACTTTATATAGCGGGTGGATTGTTTCCAAATACTAATTGACAGAATTCAAAATCTTCCTATCGTAAAAAACAGAACTATAGTTTTCCTTCCAAAGCAGTTTCTCTTCTCTCTTTTGAAGAGAAACTGTAGCAAGCGAAAAACTAGCGAGGGGGGTATAGCTCAGTGGCAGAGCATTTGACTGCAGATCAAGAGGTCCCTGGTTCAAATCCGGGTGCCCCCTCAAAAATATTTTTTGTTCAAAATTCAAAGCAAGCAGTAATATTCACCGACCGGAATTTAGGAACAACGCAGAAGCAATTTATAAAACATATAACAATTTATGTACATTATGTAGATACATGAAAGTAATTTACGCAAATTGAGTAACAGGAATCTCGGCAGCACCCTGTACGTGCAGCTCTAAGTTCTTTAAAACGACCAATCAAGCTCGAGCAAATCATTTTTAATTTACACAATTATAAAATCGCCGGGATCTATATATCTTAATATCTCTAATGCTAAGGATAAAATCAGCCTCGCAAAATGAATTACATATCCACGGTTTTCAATCTGAACAATCGTATGACATGTGGAATTCCACATTCAACATGGCTAGAGAATTCTGGGAGTTGAAGTACAGGAAACGTCTTAAAGTTGCTCGGGTCGTGAAACATTGCCGTAAAACCAAGGCGGTTCGAGCAGGAAGTCTTCCGACCCGCTTCCGAAGCCAGGGCTGCCTCGCGCAGCACGCTCACGTGCTCCTCCGCCACGGCCAACGTTTGGTCGATCCAATCCACGCGGCTGGGGAACTGTCAAGCACGCCGCGTAACTCACTAGAGTAGCTGCTGCCGCCGTCCTGCAAAAGAAACAGAAATTGGGGCAGGGCTGATGAAGCAAGCCCCGCCCTTCCTAATCCATCACTTTTTGTCCTCTTCCTGATTATGAGATATGGTTGTGGAGTGGAAGCTCCTGACGTACTATTTTTATTTTAAATCTGAAAAGGTATTAAAGAAATAAGTTAAATTGTGAAGACAGAGGGATATGTTCAAAATATATGTGTGCGTTTTAAAATTTAACAATTGCACGCCACTTAATTTACAACTAGAGATAGTTCTTGATGTATGACCACAATTGAGCCCAAATTTCTGTTGCTAAGCGAGACAGTTGTTAAGTGAATTCTCTCCCCCCATTTTATGATATTCTTGCCACAGTGGTTAAATGAATAATTGCTGTTATTAAATTAGTAATAAGGTTGTAAGGCGAATTTGGCTTCCATGTTGACTATCAGGTCATAAAAGATGATCACATAACCCCAGGACACTGCTGCAACTACCATAAATATAAAGTTGTCAAACATCCACATTTTGATAACGTGACCATAGGTATGCTGCAACAGGCATAACTGAAAAATGGTCATAAGTAATTTTTTTCACTGCTGTTGTGACTTTGAATGGTTACTAAATAAAAGGCTAAGTTGAAGACGACTTGTAATTGAAAGGAATAATACCAATATTAAGTCAATGAAGTACTATGGCATGTTTTTGTGCAGCCCTAGTATTTCTGCAGAGCAGTTCTTTATATGCCATTTCTAGTTGCAGCAATCCTCAGCCCAGGGCAAGGCAAAGAGTGCTGTTCTAAAAGAAGCTTTGCTAATGAAAATGAGAGGTGTTGAGCCGAAACACAAAAAAGGGACTTGATGATCAACTCAAGAGGAATTCCATGTGCAGACATGTAAAAAGAAGTTGGCATTTAATGCTGAGGTGAAATTTCCAAAGGAAATATTGCAGACTACTCAGGTTATCCCGCGGACACAGATAAACCTCCAAGTGGTTCAATGACTCTCTAAAAAGGATGCAAATTACCAGCTATCTGCAAGGAACGTAAATCCTTCCATTCCCCACTATCCTGTCAGAACTGAAGAAGCTTCTTGGATGAGAAGCGAAAGGTCTTCAAAAGAAAAAAATAAGAAAGTCCAGTTGCCTCTTGAAAAAGCACATTTGGGACAGGTGAAAGAAAATAAAGTTTTTTCTCAATCTGCCTATAATCTGAAAAACTGTCTCTTCCAAACTGCTAACCACTGCTAGTAAAACTTCATCTGTGCAGTGAATGGTATTTTTTTTGCCTTTTAGATGGTTAGTTAAATTGAAATTTCTCTGGATTGCTTGTTTTCATTTTGCCCTACAGTATTGTATTTTTGTTTAGATTTGCATATTTCCTCAAATCCGTACTGAGTAGAGAGACAATTGAAAAAGCACAAAAATAAAATAGTTTCTGCATACTTTTACAAGAAAAATACTATTTCCAAGGTCTATATAGACTTTCCAAGGTCTATATGCAAGGTCTGTATTTCCATTCGACTATAAAGAGTGGCAATAAAGAAAAGGAAGAGGAAAATATGTTTGTGTGATCTGTATTAATTCCACCCAGAATTACTTATTATTGGTATTCTAACATGTATGAAGAGTATTTCTACTGTAATATTTTTGGTCAATCTGCCTATAATCTACACACAATATGGATTATGCAAAAAAAAAAAAAAAAAAAAAAAAAACCCAACCCCAAACCTGTCTTTTCACTAGTCATGACACTGACGGTTGGATAATCTTAGAATATAATAGTTTGGAAATGTGCCAGGTTGAGAAAGTGCTGCCAAAAGTGTTCTTTCCACTCCACTAATGGCTCTCAATCAACTAGATTATTGTGGGAACTACAAAGATAGCATTTTGAGTTTGGGGCAACAATTAAAGTTTCATTTATAATACATGATGTCAATTTTTTTCAGTCTGTATTTACAACTTGTAAATACAGACCATAATTGGGCTTCTGAAACTCATACAACAAATGCTATGATACCTTGAAGATCAAGAGTGCTATTATTGTACAATGTTTAATATATATCTGGGAAAAGAGAAGGGAAATGAATTGTTAAATGAGAAATGATTATCTTAATTACTGACTGAATAAAAATTAAACAGCAGGTTAGCTATAATATCATTTCATTGAAATCAATTGTTAACTAAAATAAATAGGTTGTATTAGCATGCTCACCCATGATTAAATGAACATTATTTACTCAGCTTAAACTCTTGTGTTGACATGATACATTGAACAATAAACTAATCAGCCAGGATAAGTGTGTATTAAAACTATGAAAAGACATTGTACAAAATTATTTTCACTGTCCTGTAATCTGTTCTGAAATATTCCTTATTTTCTTCCTTTACCCCAATAACTATATGTATATTTTTTCTCAGGAATTATACTTGAAAGATCCAAAGTTTAGGATTGTGACCAGTGAAAATGTTGATAGTAATAAGTGGTTTATTTGTTAAGATCTCATGAAATGGTTAGTGGCAGAATGCATACTTTCCATGTGTATCAGGGTACAACTCTCACCACATTTCTAAGTCAATGCCTCTTCAAAGCACTAGGCTGCAGATAGTTCTTATAATGTAATGCCCAATCCTACAGAATCCTGTAAGGAATCCTATGCATTCTTTATAGGACTCCATGCGTAACAAACTGTTCAATAAACAATAAATATCCATTCCCAGTCTTGGGATATTACATTTTAAACAACTCCCTTCCTAAATGGTCAAAACGATTGGTTGATTACTTATGTGCCCACAAGTTGGTGTTTATTTTAATAACTGCACAGATTTTCTCTGTCCTAACTTATTTTTGCAGGTCTTTCA